>NW_026727553.1:0-32069 GCF_029784015.1 Lycium ferocissimum
ATCGAGGTATGTAAGTTTAACCCTTCTTTCTTTGGCATGTCCTAGTGAAAAGTAAGTTATGACACGTACCCCGAGGTAATTCTACTCTTGCGGTCCGAGCATGTTTATGATCCATATTTGTTTCTTGATATTCATATTCTTAATATAGTCAAATTATGGTCTTTATGTTTTTCACATGAATGGACTTCAAAGATTGCATAAAAGTTTGTTTTCAAAAAGAGTTTGTTTCCTAAACGATTCCGAAACTACGAACGTCCGTAACTTTCGCAGAAAGGCTCGGATCGTCTTCGATTTGTTCGTAGAAAGTTCTAAAATGAATGACGTTCGTAATCTTCCGAGGCGGACTCGATTGGTTTGGCATATGACTATGATCCCTATGGTTTTGTTAATATGTTTATGATATATGCTATGTTTCCGAAAGATATTTGATATAACTATGGTCCGATTTTTCAAATGACATTCCGTTTAGACTACTTCATTGAGTCTCGTGAGTATGATTTATGTGCATATGGTTTCTCACTACCGCCGTGCAAGATCAATATGTCTTTCACCGAGTCTCGGGCCGGCACATATTCGTGCACATTCCTTTTGCATTATTCACCGAGTCCCTCACTCGTAGGGCCGGGTACGGTATATATATATATATATATGATGATGTGATGATGATATGGGGATGGCGGCCGAGTGATGGCATACCGAGTCCCCTTAGCGGGCCGGGACACGCTTCTTCACCGAGTCCCTCACTAGAGGGCCGGCACGGTATATGTATATATATGTATTATGCATGCATACATGATGATGACATGATTTTGTTTACCGCGCCCTCAAACGAGGGCCGGCACGTTATATGTATACATTATATATGATATTATGATTTTACTTACCGAGTCCCTTATTAGAGGGCCGGTACGTACATATGTACGATGATATAATGACATGATTATGATACGAATTTTGCTTCCGACATAAGTATTTGCATGATAGATGTTTTCAAAGGCAAGTCTTCCAATTTCTCTGTAGACTTTACTTCGATGATCCCGCTTATTGTATTTCATGGTTTACATACTCAATACATATTCCGTATCGACCCCCTTTCTTCGGGGGCTGCGTTTCATGCCGCGCAGGTACACCCAGACGAGTTGAAGATATTAGCAGAAGATGTTCCAAATGGGATTGGCGAGCTCCATTTCCTCCGGAGCGCCGCCGAGTCTCGAGCACTATGATACGGGTTCATGTTCCATGTTAGAGACTTTGCACAAATGTTGTCGCGTATGTAGTATGTCGGGGCTTGTAAGCGGCTCCATAAGTCCTCGATGTATTGTGATGTATTATTTTACGGGTTTTATATGATTACAGGTTTTATTTGATTTGAAAAAAAATAAAGAGCAAGTTTGTTTTCTGAAAATCTTCCATTATGTATTTATGCTACGCTATGAGGGTCCAATATGGTTATGAGTGTCACGAGAGTCAGCGGGTTCGCTCGGCCCTAGGTAAGGGTCAGGTGCCCATCACACCCTAGCGGATTAAGGGTGTGACAGTAACTGGCCCTTTCGGGACTCGGTGTCATCCGTACCCGACCCTTTCGGGACTCGGTGTGATCCGTACCCGGCCCTTTTGGGACTCGGTGTTATCCGTACTAGGCCCTTTCGGGACTCGGTGTCATCCGTACCCGGCCTTTTTGGGACTCGGTGTCATTCATACCCGGCCCTTTCGGGACTCGGTGTCATCCGTACCCAACCCTTTCGGGACTCGGTGTCATCCGTACCCGGCCCTTTCGGGACTCGGTGTTATCCCCAACTGATCAGTGGGATGCATTGCATACATACATAGATATATAAATAAAAATACATAAATGAAATCAACATCATCATTAGCATTATCATTATCACTATATCCTTCCTCAGAAGATCAACTATCTTAAGGTGAAGTCGACGATGTCATGGGAGTCTCGAGAATCATGAACTTAGATAGCATTAGAAACAGAATCGTCATCGCTATATCTCACCTCGAAAGAACAAGTATTATAAGGTGAGATCAATCTCAAAGAATAGTCTCAAAGATCATGATTAAGCTCAATAATATCGTAAGGACCATGAGATTCATAGACTTCTAGCATTTGTGGAAGCAGGGATATTATGGATATGGCACAAGGTTTATAACAAAAGAATCATGCTTTTTGAAAGAAAGGGATTAGCCTTAACATACCTTTTTGGTCGCCTTAACTTTAACTACTCAACGCTTGTCCTCCCAGGCTCGTAAATCTATATTCAAGAAAATTTATACTATTGTTAGACTCACCTTTATACGCTTGTCTTAGTCCTTCAAATAAATCTTTCTACAATTTGCCGAAATTTCAGCAGCATCTCCCCTGTTTATATGCCTAGCCTAAAATCGCAATTCAGCAACCAACAACAACATCAATACCAACATTAATCATAATATTCTCAACCCAAAAAATACTCCATAAACATCCCATATGGGGTTTATCCCATATTTCCATCAACCAAACTATTAGATAATCAAAGAATTATATTCGGCGCTTTATCTCCGTAAATAAAACAAATTTAACATTAATAATAGGAGATTCATACCTTACTCTTGATAATATCACTGTATCTTCACTTTTTTCACCTTAAACTTGAACCACACGCGTCGCTATACGATTCTATACTCGCAACTATACATTGCCTGAATCGAAATTCGAGAATTATCGTTGATTTAGGCTTGAAATTTGGGTTTGAGAGTTGGGGAACTTTCTAGAGGATTTTGGAGTAGTTTGGAAGAACTTTTTGGCTGAAAAAGGAGGGGCAAGACCCTTTTATATTGGTTCAAATTGGAGTCGGGTCACTGTAGCGGTACCGTAGCAAGATCGTAGCATGCGGTTACTTATAGCAGATCGTAGCACGCGTTTCTGCTATGTCAGCCTAAATTGTAATGTCCATAATTCTCTACTCCGATATTGTATCGATGAGCGGTTTATTGCACTGGAAACAAGACTTGACGAACTTCATTTTAGGCTTTTGAAACACCTTAAAACTCTTAAAATACTAGGAGATATACCCCTCCAAAGTTTACCTAAAATTCTATCCAAAATTCTCTCAACTTTTTTTAAATTTTTGACAAATTTATTTTCTTCGATTTGCTTGGTCCCGGAGTTTCCCATAGCTTATTATATGAACTTAAACCGTCATGACCATAAGATTAGTTCGTATAATATCATATATCCTTGAAGGGAGCTCCAAAGATCCATACTTAGAATGTCCAATACTTATAAATTTGCACGTACGAAACTACGGGGTGTAACATTCTCCCCCCCTTAAAAAACATTCGTCCTCGAATGTTAAAGTAGTGTTCGCTCTGAGGCTAATGTCCATGTCCTTACTTGCATTCACTGGTAATTACTTTGCTCACTTGCTCAATTAAAACAAAAACTTATTCAAATTACGCAGGTTATCTTTCTTCCTTTGCCGTTTGCATTTTTATATGATACATACTTTCATTCAGAATTTCTTGTTCTCACCGATATCCCCTAACTTCATCTTCTTAGAGTTTAATTCATTCTCATTGCTTCCATTTTGATATCCTCAACTAGTCATATCACAACATCCTTTGCTTTCCATAGTAGTCAAATTAATCCTTGCGATACCTTATTTAACAATCAATTTAACATCGAAATTTTTGCTTAACTCCTCTTGCTCTTAGTTGGATTTCTTGAAACTATACGTTGCCTAAATCGAAATTCGTGAATTATAGCTGAAGCTATACAAAATTGCCCAAGAGCTAGAAAATTCATAGAAGTCAGTGATTTCTTGGACATAGCAAGTTATTATTGGAATTTTGTGAAGGATTTTTCCCACGTTTTGTGCCACTGATTAACTGGCCAAGGAAACAGCCAGACTCTAGAGGACTGATAATTGTAAGCCTATGTTTCCAGAAGATGAGTAACAAGTGAAGTTTCAGCATCAAGTGTAACATTCCTAAAGGGACCAGATAGCCATATCATGTGTTATGATGATTCAAGCATTGAGTTAAGTTATGGATTGATACAGCGAGGTGAGATTATAGCTCATGACTCAGGATAGCTGTAAAGGTACAAGAAGAATCATTCGACCCATGCTCTTAAGTTAGTTATAGTTATGTGTACAGCAAAGGATATATTGGGATAGCGTCGATATTAATAATATAAGTACTTTATGAGATTTTAGCGCACCCTTACTAAAGATAGTTGAGTTTATGACAAGGTCAATAAATAGAATGATGGAAAGACTCTGATGATTGTGAAAGTCAATGGAAGCAACGAAAGTCGCTAATGTTCGAGCCACAGATCTAGATTAACTCAGTTTATGTTAAGATAAAGAGGAAATGTTGAGGACTTTGTTAGTCGAAGATCGAATCGATTAGTAAACTTAGATCATGGCATCTATCTGGGGCATAGCTTTATTAAGTCAAGAACAAATAGTTTGTTAGATTCGATGTTAGCTCATTATAGGATTACGGATCCTCAAGGGAGGAACTATCTTTATACATCCTACAGACTGGGACTATACTGAAGCAATTGTCCAACATGATCAGATTGACGACTGATGAAAGGAAAAGCTTATTGCCTCGTTATAAGTGTGCAAATGAGAACAACAATGACATACATTAATACTACTAAGAAGGGAATGAGGAAAGACATACCAAACTTCATAGTGCAACGAAAGTTAGATATCAGAAGTTCAGTAAGTTACAGTAAGTCATTGAGACTCCAAACCATTAATATAGATGACCATGTTTACCGCGGAAGTTTACCCTACCATGGAAAATTACCAAGAGGGGCCATGGAATTAGCCTATTCCCTGTTCATCAGGACTACTTTTACAGTAGGGGACTATGTAAATCCTATGTCAAGAAGGGATAGTATGATGTGTCCATTGCTTATCTTTATCATTCAGACCAGGGGAGCGCAGATTATAGCTCACTCCAGAAGGATTTAAAGACTCTAGATAAGTCTTGCTTAAGCTGAGCATACCATGAGGTACTTAAGGATACGCCACACGTTTGCGTGACATATTTCAAAGGAAACCGAGATGACCCCTAACGCTTATTGAGATCATTATTTCAGTATTCGGATGAATCTATACAAGGCTTGGACCAGATTTATTTATTATTAATAGCAAGCAGTAGAAGGATCTGGGATTCCCAGAACCGACAAGAGTTCCCTACCTATATTAGACTATGTACTCTGGGGAGTACCATCTCAGAAGAATGCAATGAACTTTAGAAAGAAGAGCAAGCTTAGCCTTTGATATATTGAGCCTTACAGATTATACGCAAGTCAAAGATTCAAGCCCTAGAGTCGCGCCCGCATTTATATGTCAAACTAGAAATTCTTTCATAATTATGCCGCTAATGATAGTCATATTACAAGAGCAGCTATGCGCAGTATCGTATGAGAAAACCCTCAGCACATACTTGATAGCCAACTCCAAAGATTTAGATTAAGCAATAGAAAGTAAAGTCAAGTCCTATAAAGAAGTCGAAGAGTAATGCATAAGGTCAAGATTCCGTAATATGGACCCGGAACAAATGGACTATGTAAGGTTATTGAAGAGAAAATTCCGTGTTATTCGTAGAGTGTGCGAATGGCATACAGGTTACCGAGAGGCATGAAACACTCCAAGGGTTGTAAGATCTCTAATAAATCGACGAGGGACATAGGTGAGTTATAAGAGCCTGTTTGGATGGGCTTAAAAAAAGCAGCTTATAAGCTGGAAACAACTTATAAGCCAAAAAAAAATAAAAATTGGGGTAGCCTAACTTATTTTTTTGGCTAATAAGCTGTTTTCAGCTTATAAGCTGCTTTAGATAAGCTAAATAAAACGGGCACAAGTAATTTTTTGGGCTTATTTTAAGCACAAAATGTCTTTAAGCTGGCTAGCCAAACACTCAAAAAAGCTGAAAACAGTTATAAGCAACTTATAAGTCAATCCAAACAGGGTCTAAGTCTTGTGTAAAGGTTAAGAGGTAAGACGAAGTAAACGATACATCTTGAAGGAATAGCTTAAAGAGGAAGGAGTTGAGTTATGACTAAGTGTTCTAATATGCAAGATATAAGAGAAAGAGGATAACCGAAAGGAATTGAAGAAGGTGAATTCATTGAAAGTTCACATTAACATCTCCTCTAAGGTTTCTGATAAGGACTTGAGTTAAGTCGATATTCGAGGACGAATGTTCCTAAGGGGGGGAGGATGTTACACCTCGAAAAAAAAATTCTGCGTCATGTGCGTTGTGAGTAAAATAACGCAAGCTCGAAGAGGTCATGGAACCCTTATAAGGTTAATGAATACTCTTACCAAGTGTTAAGAAAGTGTCTCAAGGTTTCGGGATCAAGCAAATCGAAGAAAATAAGTTTGTTGAAAATTTGGAAAAAAGTTGACAGAATTTTGGGTCAGCTTTGGTGGGGTATATCCCCTAGTATATTGGGAGTTTTAAGGTGTTTCAAAAGCCTAAAGTGAAGTTCGTCGAGTCTAGTTTCCAACACAACAAACCGCTCGTCGATACGACATCGTAGTAGAGAATTATGGACGTTACAAGTCAGGCTGACAGAGCAGAAACGCGTGCTACAATAGTCAGTGTGAACAGTAAAAATCAGAAAATTTAGAAACGAAAATCTGATTTTTCTCTCTAATTTTCTACCACCTTCTTTGCCTAAATTCTCTCTACACTTCTCCAAAACTCTTTCTACCAAATCCATGGAAGGTAATTGTTCTTGTTTCTCTTCAAGGTGGTGATGAACTTAGTCTTGGAAAGGGGTGAATAAAGTGAAGTTCTTCTACTATAAGGTATGTTCTTCCTATTATTTATATGATTGAGATGATATAAAGGTTTAGCAATTCTTAGAGAGGGAAGAATCATAGGAGAAAAATCTTAAAGTGTTGAATTGAAGTTGATGGCCATGAGGTGAATTTGAACGGAGATTTTGCACTAACTTGAGATTAAATTAAATATAATTCCTTGATTATGGTATTGTGGATATGGTTATGGTTAGTTGAGAAATTTGGAAAACATCGTGTGGGATATTTTATGGAACCTATTGGTGCTGATAATATTGTGGTTGATGTTGGTATTGTTATTATTTTTGTTGGTTGCTGGATTATAATTTTAGGCTAGGCATATATATACAAAGGGAGATGCTACCTGAATTTTGCGATTCTAAGAAGATTTCATTTGGACGTGAGACAAGTGTATGATATTATCGAGCCTAATGATAATATGGATGGTTTACGTGTAGATTTACGAGATTGGTGATAAACGTTAAGTGGCTAAGGCTACCGAAAGGTATGTTAAGGCCTTTCCTTTATTTCATTTTGGCACGATCCTATGACATGAGCGAACAACGGCAATCGAGTCTCCATATTACATTCAGTTTTGGGAAGTATCACTAGTGAGTATCTCGCCTCTGATGATCCTATACCCCTTATTATGATTGTTCCTTCGTTCATGGGGTCCCGAGTTTTATATCATGATCACAGTTAGTTCACATTCATGCATTGCATTCATTTAAAGGTATGCATATTGACCCGTGATCAGAAGGCATTATATACGCGTATATTATGTGTATATATATATATATATGGGGTATGGGGAAATGGGCGAGGTGTTATATACGCATTACCACCTGATCAGCTGGTGCACGGTGATGATGATTATGATGCCCGAAGGGGCCATTATGCTATTAAGCCCAAAGGGGCCATTATGTTATTACGCTTGCGGGGCCTCATATGGGATGATCGAGCCGAACGTTCCCGCACTATGACCTATGCATCGCATATCATACGCCCTCGCAGGCATTTTTAGTAAGCAGAGATATACGTATATGTTCGTATAGTAAGACATACGTATGCATTCATACAAACATGTTTAGATAGTCGTACATACGTATGCATTCATACGTATGTATTCAACGCCGGGGCCGCTTTAGTTTATGATTTTCCGATTTTCTTTGTGACTCCTATGTGTATGTTACTCTTCTGCCTTACATACTCAGTACATTATCCGTACTGACTCCGCTATTGTGTGGGGGCCGCGTTCATGCTCGGCAGTTCGACAGCTGCAGAAGACACCCAGTATCCTTAGGGTCGCTTCTTCACCGGATAGTAGGAGCACTCCTCTCTGTCGAGCCGCCGTCTGGACGGGGTGTGTCCCGATAGCAGGCAGGGCGGAGGCTCCCCGTCCCCGTCCGCGGCATGTCCGCATGTCGCAGAGGCTCATAGACGCTTATATTCACCGTACAGCCGTGGTCCGCCAACACATGTTTAGTTACATAGTTTTACCTGCAGCCTTTTGGCCAGCTTGTACTCGGCTCGCTTAGTGATGCATGTATATATATATATATATATATATATATATATATATATATATATATATATATCTTTTGAGGGCTGGACCCTCCGCTTTATGACATCTATCACCGCGATCATGTCGGTGAGTGCCCCGTGGGCCCGTAACGAGTACGAGCAGATACGTATGTACGTTTAGTGGCATCAGAGGTCGCCTCGGGTGTCCGTCATAGTCCTCCCTTCCAATGTGACAGATGGGCCCTACTATATGGTTTTACAAGGCATGATTAAGGCTTTTCAATTGGTACTAAGGTTCATTTGGCTGTAATTATATATCACGACCCAACCGGAGGGCCGTGACAGGCACCCAGAGCTAACCTGCCAAGCACCTATCATCATACTTTCATAAACATGTCCAGGTAAGCCACATGGCTAATTCATAATTTCCATGCATCAACATCAAAATTTCCATCGGGCTAAGGCACCATTTTATATAAACATCATCAACTATGCCCATACATATACACAAGCCAACAAGGCTATCAAAATGATATACAACATATGAGCCGACAAGGCTAAGAGATAACTAGCTATACATAACTGTCTACGAGCCTCTACAAAGAGTATGTGATACCATAAAGATAGGACAGGGCCCCGCCACGCCCATATAAATACACAAAAGAATAGTACCAATGGCTATAGCTCCGAATCAAGTGGAGCTCCACTAGGCAATCTCTGATGAAGCAGCCTAAGGGTAAAGTCTCTCTCCCTGTCTACCTGCGAGCATGAGCGCAGCGTCCATAGACAAAAAGGACGTCAGTACGAATAATGTACTGAGCATGTAAAGCATAAGTAGTAACATGATAAGAAGATCAAAGGATAACATAAGATAGAAGAGCCATTTATACCTCTTAGGACGTTCATCATACTTACTCACCCTTTTTCTAAAGAAGACCTTCCGTGCATACACATATACATATAGTAATGCCATACCCGACTATGTAGGTTCGGTGTCATCCGTACCCGGCCGTAACAAGGCTTGGTGTTATCCGTACCCAACTAATCAGTGGTGTGCGCGCAATAAATATCATACTCGGCCATATAGGCTGGGTGTCACAACGTAGCTTCATCTATAAATATATGAATACACAAGTAAAAGCAACATCATCATCCTCCTCATCACTATACCTTTCCGTGAAAGACCAACTATAGTAGGAAGAGATCAATGGTATCATACGAGTATCAAGAACTATGAACTTTAGCACTTCTAGGAATGGAATCATCATAGAAGACATTATGAGTTTCATGTATAGATATACGACAATGGAATCATGCCTTAAGAAAGGAGGGTTAGCCTTACATACCTTTATGTATTCTTAACTTCTTAACGTTCACCTCCAAAGCCCTAAGGATCTATATTCAAGAGGGTTCATGCCAAGGTTAGCCCTTAAGGACACTCTTAAGTTCAAACTAGTATAATATATGAGCTAGCGAAAATTGGGCAGCATTTCTCGTTGTTAAACCTCGCGCTTTTAGAGAAAGAGCATGCCATGTACTTCACCATATTAATGGAGTATCGTAGACGTCCCATGAGTTTTTGGAAGGTTCATGCCATAGGAAGCACGTAACAATGAAGTAAAGGATGAATTACGATCTCGTAAGTTGTAACCGGGAAGGACAACCATGGAACCAAAGCACATGACCATTATCAAATAATATTAATGATAAACATCATGTATGGATTGTTTTGGAATACTTCGGGACCAAGCAAATCGAAGAAAATAAGTTTGTCAAAAATTTGGAAAAAAAGTTGGCAGAATTTTTGACAGAATTTCTAGTCAACTTTGGAGGGGTATATCTCCAGGTATATTAGGAGTTTTAAGGTTTTTCAAGAGCCTAAAATGAAGTGTGTCGAGTCTAGTTTCTAACACACTAAACCTCTCATCAAAATGACAAAGGAGTAGGGAGTTATCTCCATTTTAAGATAACCCCCCAAACTGCCAAATCCCACTTGGGAAAGTCGGTTCCACCGACTTTCAAGGGGTATAAAAACCCCCCATCAACCCCATTGTTTCATCATTTTACACTCTCATGGGTTATAGAAATCTCCTAACACATCCCCCAAACATTTATAGCCCATTAAATCAAGAATTTAACAAGATTACACCAAACTAGTCCATGAAAGGTGATTGTTCTTGCTTCTACTTGATGTTGTGTTGAGTTTGGTCTTGAAGAAAGTTGTTGTGGATAAATTTCTTCAAATATAAGGTATGTTCTTTATCCTATCTCTTATGTTGAGTTGATTTGAAATTTTAGCAAGTCTTAAAAGTGAAAATAGTTATGGAGGGAAGGTCATAAAGTGTTGTGTTGTAGTTGTTTTGTTTATGGACTATTTTGAGCATGTTGTGGCTGTGTGGTTGGGCTGATTTACATGTATATGGATGGTATCTAATGTTGTTGGTGTGTTGGTGAGATTATGCTCCTTGATTGGGAAGAAAGGAAGTGTATATTGTTGTTGTATATTGAAAAACATCGTGTGGGATGTTTTATGGAATATTTTGGTATTGATGATGATTTTGTTGATATTAGTATTGCTATTGTTGTTGTTTTGTTGGTATTGTGATTTTGGGCTAGGGATATAAACAAGGGAGATGCTGCCTGAATTTCGACAGATTCTAAAAGGAATTAATTTGAGGGCTTACGACAAGCATATGACGATAAGCCTAACAATAGTATATATTTTCTTGAATGTAGATTTACGAACTTGGAAGGATAAGAGTTAAGTAGTAGGAGACCAAAAAGGTATGTAAGGCTAAACCCTTTCTTTCTAAAGGCATGATTCCTATGTTATGAAACCATACATGTTTTCCATAACATCCTTATTCCCAAAAAATCTAGAAGTTCATGATTCTCAAAGTTCTTATGATGCCAAAGATTGATGTTTTTTATGATGATAAAAATGATGATGATGATCCCATTCTTGAAATTCCAAAGCTTATGATTTTAATGCTATTATGAGATTATTGAGCTTATTTCATGATTTTCTCGATTTTATTCATTGTTGTTGATCTCACCTTATAATAATTAGTTATTGTTCCTTCAAGGTGAGATATAACGATGATGATTGTTCCATCATATAAATCGTTGGTTACCGACCTTACGTCACTCTGCTAAAGTAGTAGCATTTATTTGAACTCTCACGATGCTTACGAGTATAATATATGTATATAGCTATTTCTGGATATTACCGAGTTCTATTATTTCATTTTTCTTATGCATTGCACTCATTCTTATTCTTCATGTACATATATAAGGCACAGTTGACAGGGGGTGAAGCTGTGGCCTATGTTGTGGCATATACGTATATATATAAGGCACAGCTTGGGAAGTCGTAGCCTATGTCAGGCATTTATGCATATATATATAAGGCATATTTGACAGGGGGTGAAGATGCGGCCTATGTTGTGGTGTTCAAGTACATATATAAGGCACATTTGCTGTGGGGTGACGATGTGGCCTATATCGTGCGTTTATATATATATATATATATATATATATATATATATATATATATATATATATATATATATATATATATATATATTGATCTTGATATATTACGCGGGTTCATCCGTATTCGTACGCATTGGCATGTCTCGTACCTTTTTCCATGATTCTTATGTACATGCCGACCTTATGCCTTACATACTCGCACATTATTCGTACCGACGTCCTTTCTTGTACACCGTGTTCATGCCCGCAGTAGACAGTAGTCTTTAAATCGTACCTTTAGGAGCTTTATCAGTGGAGTTTCAAAAGCGCTCTAGTTGCTTTAGAGCTGCAGATTATTGGTGCTACTCTTGTGTATATATACTTGGGCATGGCAGAGTCCTGTCCTATCTTCATGGATTCCTGTATTCTATGTAGAGGCTCGTAGATAGATATGTGTAGCTAGAAGTCCCGTATCGTCATCAGTTCATGTTGATGTATTATATTTTGGTAGCCTTGTTGGCCTATGTTTATGGACATAATTACTGATGGTTATATAGTGATATGTCTTTATCCCGTGATATATGCCCTTACAGCATGATAAACCACGAACCGTCCGTGGTCCACTTAGAAATGATTATGAGATGTATGTTCGGAGGTGCTCGGCAGGTTAGCTCTGGGTGCCCGTCATGGCCCTCTGGTTGGGTCATGACACTCGTATGTCATCTACTTCTATCAAATTCCGAAACAACCCCCAATCAACAATGACATTATCAACAATACCACAATTAAGAGACTTGATTCAAGTTAGGCTCCATTTAATCCCCAAAACTCCTTTTCATAATCACTCATAATAATAATTTCAACACAACCCCATATACACTTATATACAACACTTCCTCAACATCATTATTACCACCCACAACAATATTATACTCATAAAATGCCAAGAATTATAATTCAAGTTAATTTATAGCTCATAATATCCTCAAATTCATACTTGAACTCTCTTTTCATTTTTCTTCCTTCAACCAAATAGTACAACAATCAAACAACCTTAACTATATGCAAGAGATGTAAAAACATACCTTAATCACATAAGAACAAGGCTTGGATCAAATTACTCCACTAGAGTGAAACCCCCAACATCAACACCAAAGGAAAACTTGAGATTCACAAACTCTAGCAAGCTTTTTAGCACTTGAATCTCTTGATCCTCTTGAGTTTAGTATGGATTAGTGTATAAACTTGGGGAGAGGGTTTTGGAGAGCTCTATGGTTTTAAATGGGGGAAATAATGAACCAAAATGAGGAAAGACAAAATTTATAAAGTTTCACTTAAAATCCCGTCGGCCAATTTGACGGCCACTTTGACGGACCGTCAAACATCCTACAGTCCTTCAAATGGATCGTCAAATAGCCCAACCAAACAGGCCTCAATGTGACTGTTTCACAGTGGTGGTTCCACCATTTTACGAGCCGTCAAACACCCTACGGTCCATTAAATGGACCGTCGAACTGTCCCTTCCGATAATTTGCTCGCTTTGCTTTGTTTGACTTCCAATCCTTATGGAGCCTTCTTGGCACTTGTGTAACACTTCATTAACCATCTAAGGGGATCTATAGCTCCCCCTCAAGACATTACTAAACAAGGTATAGCTCAATCAATGAGGTATCTTCCCAAAACACGACTCAAATTCTACTTCCTTCGACGAACTTGCTTCCACCGATTCTTATGACTCCAAAACCTTGAAGTACGCACTTAAAGTTACCAAATACTCTCCTTAACCTTGTAAGATGCAACACCCCGTAAACTTGAACTAGGTGTGAATGTGTAAAAATCTAGTGTTAAGATGATATTTTATCTATATGGATCCATTCTTGATGAATTCAAGTGGAAAGTTACGGTCGTTTTTGAAGTCAAACCAACAATTGAAGTTCTTAAGGGCTCTTAAATTCGTCTAAATTTTGGTAGGTCTATCTTTCCGGCGATTTTCATGAAAATGTGTTGAGAATTTGGAAACACTTCCTATTGAAAGTTTTAGATCTTTGAAATAGCTTTCCAATGGTAGGTCTTCCAGCCCAATAAAAGTTATGTACAAAAAGTTATGCCCGTTTTACTGAAGCCTGTCTTACCTGGAAATTTAGCCTGTGTTACGGTGAGACGTTACGGACCGTAACACGTGTTACGAGCCATAACACGGTACCATAATGCCTCAAAAATCACCAGAACTATATGGAAATTTCCACTAAAGGACGGCCCGTCCTTCGGGGGCGTCCTTTGGCTCGTTTACACCAGAAAAATATAAATAAGGCACTTTGTTTATTCCTCCACTTTCTAAAAAACCCTAAGAACAAAAATCATTCCTCCAAGCTTCCAAATCAAAGTTAAGAACATCTTTAACATTATTAATCCATTCTAGCATCAAACCCATGATTCTTAACATGATTCTTGTGACCAAAACCTAGGGTTTGCAACATTATTCTTCCCAAAGTGATTCAAGCTAGGGTTTGGGTGTTCTTCATTAGAAAAGTGAATTGTTAAACTTTGTTTAATAAGTTAAGGTATGTCTCTCTTTTGGAAACTTATTTTGAATGAAAATCACTTTTTGAAACTATTGTTGAAAGTATAAATTTCATTCAAGATTCTTTAATGAAGGAAAAGAAAAGTAATCTTTTCATGTTTCTGGAACTCTAATTCATGTCTAAATAGTGGTTAATGTGTGTGAGGGGACAAATCTACATTAAATCTAGATTGTAACAAACCCTATATATGTATGTGATATTATGAATGTTTTCCTCTATAAGAGATTCCTAATAACGATGGTTAAGGGTTGGTAATTATATTCTCATTGATGAATTAGGACATGAAAATCTTTCGTAAAGAATATATACGTTTTCAAAACATTGATTGGAATGACTTATTCTTTCAATATGGCATAATGAACCTTAATGACAATTGATGATGTGACTACATTACAAATGAATTATGAATTGGCTTCTACGCTATGAAAACTAGCGCACAGTGTTTTGCCTAGCTACTCGAGGAAGGCTAGCCACTATGGATCCTAGTGTGATAATGCCTAGGCATTCGGGAGAAGAGGGACACCTTCCGGGGTTCACCGCCTGGGGTGTGATTATGCCTAGCTATTCGGGATAAGGATAGCCACCGTTGAATTTCATATTCGGTGCGATGCGCCGCTATGATTAGCGAACTCTGTCATCCCTTCATTATGATTGATTTTTTTGGGCCTCGTATCAAAGTGTGATATTCCTATCTTTAATGGAACTGTTGTTAATAATCATGATCAACTCAAATGGCATATTTGGAGGTTGGAACTTGACAAGGACTTTATAACCTGTTTTGATAATTGTCTTTCATTGAGATAAACAAGCTGAATAACTATTTCCTTATTGTGTCACACTATCTTTGGAACTGATTTCTTTATAGGTTATTACAATTTATTTTCATATCACTTATTGTCCCCGAGGCATTCACTGAGTCCGAAGTACTCAGGCATACAATTGTTGTTTTTGATGGTATGTTAGGCAACGAAGAAGAGCAGGTTCGTGACATTCAGAAAGTTTAAGAGAACTTGCTGGTGCTGCTGATTTGGTGAGCACACATGCTTGTTCGTCGGACACCCCATTTGTTGATTCCATTTATTTATATTAGTTTTCGGGCTGCGTCCCGATGTGTTAGACATTTATTCCTTATTCTTAGAAACTCCTTAGTATGCATTCGAATGTGAGTAGAAGAAGAGTTGTTGTTTAACTCTTTCGGGCACACTATCATGTGTTGGTTGATTATTTAACTGTTGGAGGTGATTATTGAACCTGACGGGTTCAAGTGTCATTGTGCATCTTTTAGGTTCTTCCGATGTTATTCATGACGTCGGATGCTGGTCACATCTAGAGTGGGTTTTGGGGCATGACATAAGGACATCGTGTCCACTTTAGGCTTGCATTAGTCTACTCATAATGCAAAATGACTCGAAATTTCCAAGATGTAACATTCCTCCCCCCTTAGGAACATTCGTCCTCGAATGTTAGATTCTTAGGGATTCTACAAAAATTTCGCTAGAGTTTCCCCTGTAATATGCCACTACCATCCTGTGACAAAGAACCAAAAGTATATATATCGTCTCACAATGGCTACAACAACATCAACCATAATAGCCAAACACGACAAAGAAATCATCGAAACAAAGCATTACATACCTGAGGACAATGACGCCTCTGTCTGAGTCTTCTCTAGGGGTGGAAATAAATGTGGATACCTGAACTTCATTTCTTCCTTAGCTTCCCAAGTTATCTCTTCCTTATTGTTGTTTCTCCATAAAACTTTAACTGAGGCCATATCTTTGGTCCTGAGTCTTCGAATTTGTCTATCTTGAATAGCAATGGAACTTCTTCATAGGACAATTGCCGCGGACTTGGACATCATCTACTGTACAATTCTCGAAGGATCTCCAATGCATTTACGCAAAGATCGAATCGTGGAAAAATCTACGGACCGACTCCAAATCCGATGCGATCTAACTCATAAATCACCTGGCCTACCTTGCGTACAATCTTGTAAGGCCCAATATACCGAGGGCTAAGCTTGCCCTTTTTGCCAAATCTCATAACGCTTTTCATCGGCGACACCTTCAAGAAGACCTAGTCATTCACTTGAAACTCTAGGTCTCGTCGATGATTATCTGCATAAGATTTTTGATGACTCTGAGCTATTAATAACCGATCCCAGATAAGCTTGACCTTCACGCTGGCTTGTTAGATCAAGTCTGGCCCTATTAACTTAGTTTCTCCCACTTCGAACCACCCAACTGGTAATCTACACTTGCGTTCATATAAAGCCTCATACGGGGCCATTCGGATGCTGGAATGATAACCATTATTATAAGTAAACTCAATAAGCGGAAAGTGATCATCCCAACTACCTCCAAAATCTAACACATATGCCCGTAACATATCCTCCAGAGTCTGGATGGTACGCTCAGCTCGTCCATCAGTCTGTGGATGAAATGATGTACTAAGGCTCACTTTAGTTCCCAAACCTTCTTGGAAGGACTTCCAGAAGTTAGTTGTACACTGTGTCCCTCTATTAGAAATAATAGATACTGGAACACCATGAAGCTGTACTATCCCTTTGACATAAAGCTTTGTAAAATCATCAACTGCGTATGTAGTTTTGACTGGTGGGAAATGAGCCGATTTCATAAGTTTATCCACAATTACCCATATAGAATCATACTTACGCTGAGAACGAGGTAAGCCTATGATAACATCCATATTAATCACTTCCCATTTCCAAGTCAAAATTTCCATAGTTTGCAATAATCCGCCGGGCTTTTGATGCTCAATCTTCACTTGCTGGCAATTAGGACATTGAGCCATGAATTCCTCTATGTCTTTCTTCATTCCGTTCCACCAATATATGGATTTAAGATCATGATACATTTTTTGTGCCCAGATGATGTTCAATAACGGAACAATGGGCTTCCTCCAAAATCTGATGACGTAATCCTGCAACATCCGTAACGCACAACCTGTCTCGATATCTGAGAACTCCATCTGCAGAAATTTCAAAGGATGACTTCTTCTTCTGAGGAAGTGTATTTCTGTAATGAACTAATATGGGATCCTCATACTGGCGTTCTTTCACCTCCACCACCAATAACGAAATAGCTGAATTATGAATGGAAGCTCCCATATTTCCTGAGTCCATTACCCGAACTCTGAGGCTGGCTAACTGTTGTAGCTCACGAGCTAACTCCCTCTTCGTTGGTTGAATGTCACATAAGCT
Organism: Lycium ferocissimum; assembly: GCF_029784015.1. NCBI lineage: Eukaryota > Viridiplantae > Streptophyta > Magnoliopsida > Solanales > Solanaceae > Lycium > Lycium ferocissimum. The sequence continues at coordinate 17,619 of NW_026727553.1, forward strand.
TCCCATAGATCTATGGCTAAGAGCATCAGCCACAACGTTCGCCTTTCCGGGATGATATAGAATGCTAACATCATAATCTTTCAACAACTCCAACCATCGACTTTGTCGTAGATTCAACTCTTTATGCTTGAAAACATACTGGAGACTATTGTGATCCGTATATATATCAACGTAAACACCATATAAATAATGCCTCCACATCTTCAATGCATGAATCACAGTAGCTAACTCAAGGTCATGGGTTGGATAATTTTTCTCGTGTTTTCGCAACTGCCTTGAAGCGTAGGCAATAACTTTACCGTGCTGCATTAACGCACAACCCGACCCTACTCCTGAAGCATCGTAATACACCACATATCCCTCCAACCCTTCTGGAAGTGTCAGAATCGGAGCCGAAGTCAATCTATCTTTTAGCTCCCGAAAACTGCGCTCACATGCATCCGTCCATTGAAATTTAGCTGATTTCTGAGTCGGCCCGTCAATGGTGCAGAAATAGAAGAAAATCCTTCTACAAATCTTCTGTGATAACCTGCCCAACCCGTAAAAACTACGAACCTCCGTAGGTGTTGTAGGCCTTAGCCAAGTCTTCACAGCTTTGATCTTTTAAGTATCCACCCGAATACCATCAGCTGAAATAATATGCCCAGAAAGGTCAAAGAATTCAACCAAAACTCACATTTTGAAAACTTTGTAAATAGCTCCTGAGCTTGAAGAACCCTAAGGACGGTACGAAAATGATCTGCATATTCTGCCTCGGACCGAGAATATACCAGGATATCATCGATGAACACAATCACAAACAAATCTAGGAAAGACCTGAACACATTTTTCATCAAATCTATGAATACTGTAGGTGCATTAGTTAGCCCAAACGACATTACCCGGAGCTCAAAATGACCATATCTAGTTCTGAAGGCCGTCTTAGGAATATCTTTTTCCCTAACTCTCACCTGGTGATACCTGGATCTTAAGTCTACCTTTGAGAACCATTTGGCACCCTGCCATTGATCAAATAGATCATCAATCCTTGGAAGTGGATATTTATTCTTGATCGTCACCTTATTCAGCTATCTGTAATCAATACACATTCGCAAAGAGCCATCTTTCTTTCTGACAAACAATACAGGTGCTCCCCAAGGCGATGACCTAGGCCTAATAAAGCCTTTTTTAAGCAAATACTTCAATTGCTCCTTCAACTCTTTCAACTCTGCCGGAGCCATTCTATAGGAAGGAATAGATATGGGCTTAGTATCCGGTAACACATCAATAGCGAAATCAATATCTCCCTCAGGTGGAAGTCTTAGAAGCTCATCCGGAAACATATCTGGACACTCATTCACCACGGGGATAGACTGAAGAGTCGGCGATTTGGCTTCTGTATCTTAGACCCGGACTAAATGATAAATATAGCCTTTTGCAATCATCTTCCTTGCCTTGAAATAGGAAATAAACCTACGTCTCGGAGATGCTATATTACCTTTCCATTCCAAAGCTGGTTCTCTCGAAAACTGGAAGCGAACCATTTTTGTTCTACAATCAACATTGGCATAGAAAGAAGCCAACCAATCTATGCCCTTAATAACATCAAAATCCACCATTTTCAATTCATGCAGATCAGCCATAGTATGATGATCACAAATCACCCCTAAGCAATTTCTATATACCCGGCTAGCTATCACCGAATCACCAACGGGTGTAGATACTTTGAAAGCTTTGATTGACTCAAATTTCACCCCAAATCGACCAACAATATAAGGAATAACATATGACAATGTAGAGCCTGGATCAATCAATGCATATATATCATGAGAAAATATCGATAATATACCTGTGACAACATCAGGGGAGGACTCAATGTCACGACCCAAACCGATGGGCCATGACCAGTGCCCGAACTGGACACCCGTATACGAGCCTGCTCGATATGATCAAATAGAAACTGGAAACAATATGGAAATCTGTAAAAGCATGTTGTAAACTCATCATATCATACATCAAAAAGAACCTATCTCTTAGGAAGCCACAGCTAACCAAACATAACAAAATATGTAAGCCGATAAGGCTGCCACTATGCACGAAAATATCCAAAACGAACTACATCTGCATAGCTGATCAAACCGTATATATGCAACCCACATATGTCTACAGACCTCTAAGAGTATAACAAAGCCTATGTCAAAGGATCTGTACCAAAACGACCCGAGCTTCGAACACTAGAGCCCTCCAAGCACTCGAGTCAAGTCCTAAATCGGAGGATTACCAACCGAGTGTACGTACTGCGGGTACGAAACGCGGCCCCGAAGAAAGGGGGTCGATGCGAATGGTGTGCCGATTATGTAAGGCATGAAATCAATATGTACATAAAATCACTAGAAAACATTTGAGACATTTCAATGAATGGGCAAAATAAATGCATCAAGACTATATCAAAGAAACACATATATCCATAGAAATATCACATCAAAGGCACACACACACCCCCCGTCACATCAAAGCATATATACACACCACAACAGGCCACGGCGTCACCCCCGTCATTAATTGTGCCATACATATACACACACAACAAAAGGCCACGCGTCCACCCCCGTCAACCGTGCCATACATATACACATCACAACAAGGCCACAACACACCCCCCCGTTAACTGTGCCATATATACACACAACAAAGGTCACAGCGTCACCGCCTATCAACTGTGCCTTATATATATACAACAAAGGTCACATCGTCACCCCTGTCAACTGTGCCTTATATATACATGAAGAATGCAAATGAGTGCAGTGCATAATCAAAATGAGATAATAGAACTCTGTAATGTCACAAGATAGCTATATACATATATTATACTCATGGCATGCGTAGGAGTTCAACTAGAAACTATCGCATTATCCCACCTTAAAGGAACAATTTATAAGGTGAGATCAACAACAATGAAATTAATCGAGAAAATCATGAAATAGCTTAACATTTTTACATCATCGTTGAAATCATATTTGAGACCTTTAAGCATAAAATCATCCTCAACGTAATCCTCATAAAAACATTCTCATTTTTTAACATCATGTAAGAGCTTTAAGAGTCATAAACTTCTAGCTTTTGAAATCAAGGAGGTTATGGAAACACTTATGGACTCATACCATAGGAATCATGCCTTTGAAAAAGAAAGGGATGAGCCTTAACATACCTTGAAGCTTATCTATTCGCTCAACTTCTACTTCTCGGACTCGCAAATCTACAATCAAGGGATTCATACAATAATTAGGTCCATTGTCATATACTTATCTTAAGCCTCCAAATAAATCTTCCTAGAATCTGCCAAAATTTCGACAGCATCTCCTCTATTTATATGCCTAGCCCAATCGTAATTCAGCAACCAATCAACAACAACATTAACAACATCACTTTCAACACCAACATGTGCCATAAAACAGCCCACACGCTATTTTCCAACTTTCATAACTAACCAACTTGCTATGCAATTATTTAACGACTTTGTCTTCGAGAATAAATCGGTATTAACGTAATTAGAAAGATATTCATACCTTATTCTTGTTAAAAGAGCAATATCCTCAATATCCACGCTAAAATCCACCGCAAAACAAGACTACAATCACAACCACGCGCTATCCGGACCTAAACTAATATTATGCCACTTGATAATTGCTCACTTTTTGATACCCTCACTCTCTCTACTAATTTCTAGAAATTTCTGGGCAGATTCTGCTGAAAAAAAGGGGTTTTACCCTTTATATAGGGGTCAAATTCGAGCTGCATAATGTAGCAAGTCATCAGAGCATACTGTACCACGCGTTTCTGCTTTGTAAGCCGAACTTATAACGTTCATAATTCTCTACTCCGATGTCCTATCAATGAGTGGTTTATTGTGTTGAAAACTAGACTCGACGAACTTTATTTTAGGCTTTTGTTTCACTTCAAAACACTTCATATGCTAAGAGATATTCGTCCCCCAAGTTGGACCAAAATTTTCACACAAACTTCACCCATCCTTTCTCCAAAGTCGTACTACTCCATTTCTTCCACCCATATCCTTATAAAACCTTCCGGCATACCTTATATACATCCTTCACTCATTAAATATACTTAATAATGCTTGCTCCTTACATTCTAAAGTGGTTTTGCGTGGCCATAACTCAATGTTCTTATGTTTCAAATTTGATATGTGCTTCTTCGAAGATACAAGGTGTAACACTCAAGATCCGGCCGCCCTGCCAGAGCATAAATACGGTGTTGAGGACCACTAGAACTGGGCGCTCCTCCTCTACCTCTGCCACAGCCAGCTGGTGTCTGTGAGCCTTGCCCCGGAGGGGCGTATAGATGATGAAGAACCAGCTGCTGACCCTGTGGCCTGGACCCTACCCCTACCACCTATCGATGGACAGTCACGCATAATATGGCACGGCGACCTCGGGCATAAACATCTCGATCCTAATCGGCCACCGTCCCTAACGTAGCGACCTACCGAGCATATCGTGGTAAAAGTGGTCTCGTCTGTCCTGAATCACCCCTATACTGAGAACCCCAAGCTCTGAAACTCTAACCCGATCCGGAGTTAATAGGTCTATTAAATCTCTGGCCCGCAACACATCATACTGGCGCACTAGTCGTGGAATGGCCTGAGTGCCTAGAATCTCGCTTTTCCTTCTCTAAACTCACTTCAACTCAAAGATCTCAGCACTCTTCAATATAACCCTTATCATGCTCACGCTCACGCTCACTTCCTTACTGTTGTTGCCATTCTTCCCAATTTTGGGCATGGGCCTGAATGTGAGAAATATCCATGTCATCCTTCACCGAAGTGAAAGGGCCACTTATCATCAAATGTGGCACCAAGCCACTCGCAAAACCTAACACACGATCTTCCATATCAGCCACCATGTCCAGAGCATACCTAGCTAAAGAATTGAGGTGGAGGATATAATCTAAGGAACTCAAATTTCCATGCCTAAGATTCAGGAACCTGTCAGCTCTAGCCCGTCGAACCTCCGGTGGCAAGTAGTTTTGGAGGAAAGCATTTACAAACTCCTGCCATACCGGTAGAGGTGCATTGAATCCCCTAGAAGACATCCAAACCATATACCAATGAACCGCAACATCCCGCAATCTATAGGAGGCTAACTCTACGGACTCAATATCTGAAGCATGCATTAACCTCAGTGTCATCAACATTCCATCAATAAAGCTTTGAGGGTCCTCATCCGATTTTGACCCAAAGAATTCTGGAGGGTTTAAACTAATAAAATCATGGGCTCTGGCACTAACAGCTCTATCACCATGACCCGTACCCTACCGCGGAGCCAGAGCGGCGACAAACTGGGTAAGAAAATGGATAACCTCTTTTACTTCTTGGCCTGAGGCATCTGATGGAGGAACTGGGGGTGTTGTTAGAGCTGGAGCTGAGGTGAGTGAGAGGATCGAGATAGAACCTTATTCTGGGACTCACCCTCCTCTATATTTGTCGGCAGAACCCGCTCAGTTCTCCTACCTGCCACTGTCTTGCCTTTTTGGGCTGTTGTAGCTCTTCTCTTTACGGGCATCACTGAAAACATAACACACCGTTAAGAAAAAGAGAAATTCTTATATCATAGCTCTATCGCACGATCTATGAGGAAAAGAAGGTCATTCATTCCTAAATGCCCGCAGCCTTCTGTTTATAAGTGTGGCGCGAAACATACCCATAAACAAGACTCTACTAGACACGGCTTGTAGACACACCCTAGGACGAACTGCTCTGATACCACTTTTGTCACGACCCAGTCGGAGGGCCGTGACGGGTACCTGGAGCTAACCTGCCGAGCACCTATCATCATACTTTCATAATCATAGCTAGGTGTGCCACATGGCTAATTCATAATTTCCATGGGGCTAAGGCACCATTTTATATAAACATCATCAACTATGCCCATACATATACACAAGCCGAGAAGGCTATCAAAATGATATACAACATATAAGCCTACAAGGCTAAGAGATATCTGGTGTCACGACCCAACTAGAGGGCCATGACGGGTATCCGGAGCTAGCATTCCGAGCACCCCCTGTCAGACCTATCATCAAACTCAACCTGAATATACATCCTTCCCAACACAAGCTTATCATGAAATGATCTTCGAATATCTCTCAAAACATAAATGTACATAAGCCGATGAGGTTACAAAATGATATACAAATTGTACACTAAGAAGATCGCTAGACATCTACTACCCACATATACGTATCTACGAGCCTCTAACTAGAGTACCGAGATCATAAGGACGGGACAGGACCCCGCCATGCCCCCAATAAGTACACAAAAGAATATACCAAGAAGCGGCAACCCCGGAGTAGTGGAGCGCTCCTGTAGGCCTGGCAGTAAGCTCCTAAGAATCCGAGTTGTCTCCCTATCTACCTGTGGGCATGAACACAGTATCCATAAAAGAAAAGGACGTTAGTACGAACAATGTACTGAGTATATAAGGCATGTACAACAGCATAATAAAGAAATAAAAGAGCATAAGATGAAGAGTAAACTGTAACTGATTGCCTCTTAAGGCGGAGTCATGCATGCTAGCTTTTATATTAAAAATAATATCATATCATAGATATATACATATATAAGCTGCCCGACCATATAGGTACGGTGTGATATTCATTAGCCCGCGTCCGGGGTAACCATCATCATGCTGCCCACTAGTGGTGTCTGCCCGGCCAACTAGGCACGGTGTAATCATCATCATAGCTGCCCACTACGCTTATCGTAGTGTTGTTTGCTCGGCCAACTAGGCACGGTGTAAGTATCATCATATACATAACACAAAGCATGCATGAGAGCTCAAGTAAAAGCCATAACTCTATCGGAGTGACGTAAGGTCGATAACCTCCGATCACATCATGGTATAATTATCATCGCTATGTCTCACCTTGAAAGAAATAGTATCATGAGGTGAGACTTCAACAAGAAAAGACATCAATGGGATCATAAGAATAAGACCATCAAGCTCATAATAGCATCATCATCATCATCTTTAGCTCATAAGAAACTCTTAAGAACCATAAATTTTTAGCTTTTGGAACGTAAGAAGGTCATAGAAACATATAAGAGATGGTAATATAAGAGTCATGCCTTTTTGAAATAAAGGAACTAGCCTTACATACCTTTATGTCTTCTTAACGATTAAACATTCTCCTTCCAAGTTCACAACCCTACATTCAAGAGAATTCGTACTAAGTTAAATCATTAAAACATGCTTAAGTCTAGTCTAAAGCGACTAAGAACTAACGAAAATTGGGCAGCATTTCCTTTGTTTCGACAACTTTATCCATATAATAAACAACTCCCAAATAGCAATAGCAACACCATAATAACATAATCAATAGATTTCTCAAGTTAAACATTGTTCACTTCTCAAATTCACTTTCAAAGTCATCCATAACCATGACTATAATACAACACAATACACATTCTTCACATAGTACTTCCTCAATGACATTAGCATCATTCATAGCAATATTATACTCATCTCATACTAAGAATCATGACTCAAATTAACTTACTACTCAAAATACCATTATTTCCATATTTGAGCTCATATTCTACTTTCTTCTCTAATCAAAGTCTTTCAACCACTCAATACCTTTAATAACATGAAATAGATGTAAAACTCACCTTTGATTATATAGGAATGATCTTTAGATAAAGATACTTCACTTGAGAAAACCCCAACTTCAATTCCAAAGGAAACCTTGACTTCCACAACCTAGTGAGCACCCACACACTTGATTCTACTAATTCTTGGTGTTTAATCTTTGATTTCTCTTGGATATGTGTTAATATGGTGTATGGAATATTCTATAGGTTTCAAGAGTGATGGACAAGATGAAAAATGAGAAATTAGAACTTGGGTCCTCTTTTTATAAAAAAAAATAAAAGCTACCCGACATGGTTTATACGGACACTTATACGGCCTGTATAACTTATAAGGTCCTTATAAGTGACCGTATAATACCACCAGTGAGCAAACCTTCTCTGGACAGGTTATACGAACCCTTATACGAACCGTATAAGTGGTCGTATAACCCATATTTTTCCAAAATCGTCTCGTCGCTTCATTTGACTTCCAATCCTTGTGGAACCTTCTTGGCACTTGTATAATACTTCATTAACAATCTAGGGAGCCTTATAGCTCCTTCTCAAGAGGTTAATAAATCAACATTAGCTCGGTTGTTACGAAATCTTCCCAAACACAACTTATATTTTACTGCCTTCAACGAACTTAGATTCACCGATTCGTATAACTTCAAAATCTTATGGTATGCAATCTAAAGCTATCAAGTACTCTCCTTAAGGCCATATAGACTCCATGTTCCCCTTAAGCTTAGGTTAGTCTATTCACAGCTCACATACGAAATGTTCGAGGTGTAATATCTAACTATACACAACCGTCTAGGAGCCTCTACAAAGAGTATGAGATACCATAAAGAGGGGACAGGGCCCCACCATGCCCATATAAATACATAAAGGAAGAGTACCAATGGCTGCAGCTCCGAATCAAGTGGAGCGCCTCTAGGCAATCTCGGATGAAATAGCCTGAGGGTCAAGTCTGTCTCTCTATGTACACGAGCATGAGCGCAACGTCCATAAACAAAAAGGACGTCCGTACGAACAATGTACTGAGTATGTATGGCATAAGTAGTAACATGATAAGAACATAGAGGGATAACATAAGATAAAAGAGCCATTTATACCTCTTAAGACGTTCATCATACTTACTCACCCTTTTTCTAAAGAAGACCTTCCATACATACACACATACATATAGTAATACCATACCCGACCATGCAAGTTCGGTGTCATCCATACCGGATCATAACAAGGCTAGTGTTATCTGTACCCAACCGGAGGGCCGCGACGGGCACCCGGTGCTAACCCACCCGGGCACCTCTTAACAAACTTTCACATCACATCTAGGTGAGCCACATAGCTAAATCATACTTTCATTCATCATTCATATTAATCCCATTGGGCAACAACACATCTATATCGTCATTAACAACTATGCCCATATCAATGTACATAAGCCGACGAGGCTAACAAAAATAATATTCCAAAATATAGGCCGACAAGGCCAAACACATCTAACCATATACACATGTCTACGAGCCTCTAAGAAGAATATGTCATATCATATAGGCAGGACAGGACCCCGCCGTGCCCATAAATATTTACACAAAAGAATCTATACTGAAAGCTGTAGCTCCGAATGAAATGGAGCTCCGCTACGTAGTCCCTGAATAAAGCAGCTATGGATCAATTCTATCTCCCTGACCACCTGCGAGCATGACGCAGCGTCCACAAATAAAAGGACGTCAGTACGAAGAATATACTGAGTATGTAAAGCATGATCAGCATGAATATGAGAGCATAATAGACAACATATGAAATAGCATAGGATGGGAGATAATAGTATCATCGTCATAGCACTTACTTGCTTTTCATAGGGACATTCCATTTCTATTATGTATCCGTGTACATACATCCATATCTGAACCCGTATACGTATCCATTTTCGTGTTCGTATTCATATTTCCATTCATACTCATTTTCATATCATATACATTGCATATACGTAGTCCTTACATAGCATTTACATATACTTAGCATATTCGTACTCATATTGATGTCATATACATAGCATTTATATAGCATACCCGACCACGGAAGTTCGGTGTTTCACATACCTGGCCCTACCAAGGCTCAGTGTCATACATACCTGGCCCTACCAAGGCTTAGGGTTATCCGTACCCAATTGCAGTGGTGCGCGCGCATTATATATATATATATATATATCTATACATTCTACCCGACCATATAAGCTCGGGGTTTCATAGTAGCCACTCATAGGCACATATACATATAAGCATCTTTAGCATCATTACCATCGTCGTTCCTTACATCTATCCTTAGAGGATGACTCGTCATATAAGGAACTTAATACAATCGTATCATATCGAGAATCATAAGCTTAGTAGCTTTTAGAGATAGGATCACTGGAGAATATCATAGGCTCATATAAGGATAGCTATTTAGCCAAAGAACCATGCCTTATGAAAGAAGGGTTAGCCTTACATACCTTTTCGTTTAGCTATTCTATCCCTTGAACATTCTCCTTCAATGCTCACGTTCTACCTTCATTAGAGTTTATACTAGCATTAGAGGATCGGTAGCTTAGCATACTTGACTAAAGCTAGAGAAAATTGGGCAGCATCTCTTTTGTTTATACGACTTCCTCCATATCATATATCAACTCCCAAACATCAATAATAACATTCACAACATCATAAAAATAGCCTTTATTCACCTACATTAACCTTACTTCTCAATTCATTTCCCATCATCCACATTCATGGTCATATCACACGATTACGTCCATTCATATACAATGTCTATTCCATGTTCACAATATCATCTATAACAAGATTATAATCATAATGCATCAAGAATCATGACTCAATCCAAACATTTACTCAAAAGTGACACTATTCCACATTCATGACCCATTTCCCATTCCCTTATATAATCCAAGTGTTTCAACTTTCAAATACCTTAAACAACATGGAAATGTCATAAGACTTACCTTAGATGGTGTAGCAATGAACCTTGGGTGCAAACACTTCACTTGAGCAAAACCTTAGTTTCACCTTCACTTGGATTCTTATCTTGGAGGAACTTTAATGGGTTTCTTATACTTGGTTCACTTGGTTTGATGAAGTTAAACACTAATTTCTCTTGAAATCTTATGGGAGAAATGTAGAGAGATGTTTTAGAGAGAAGTGGAGTGAAATGGAAATGAAATAATGAACTTGGTCCCCCTTTTTTAATAACTCAGAAATCTGATCTGTCGGGAGATTATACGGACGCTTATACGGTCCGTATAAACATATACGGTCCGTATAAGTGACCGTGAAATAGACCTTTCAACGTCCCTTCTCTCTGACCATTATACCGTCCATTATACAGTCCGTATAAATTTATACGGTCCGTATAAGTTACCGTATAATCCCACCAAAGGAGGGACCTTCACTGTGATGGTCCTGCGGTCTATTATACGGTCCGTATAACATTATACGGTCAGTATAATGGGCCGTATAACCCATTAGTCCACTAATCTTGTTTTCGACACTTCGTTCTATCTCCAATCCTTATGGAACCTTCTTAACACTTGTTTATCACCTCATTAACAATCTAAGGGACGTTATCACTCTTCTTCACAACATCGTTAAATCATCGTTAACTTGTTACTCGCAATTCCTTTTCGATACATATCATATGCCTTGCCTTCTCTTGGCAACCTTTCTCGTCTAACATCGAATGTCATTATTTACTTATTGAAATACCATATACTTTGTGCTCTTCGTTAGCCTGTTCACTGTGCATCAACGAAATTTTTTTCGAGGTGTAACATTCTTCCCCCCTTAAGAACATTCGTCCTCGAATGTTAAGCACCCTAAATTCTACGAAAATTTCGCAGTTTCCCCCTATAATATGGCACTACCATCCCGTCACAACAACCCATAATAACAATGCCTCACAGGGCCACGACATAATAGTAATAGAATTTGGCCACACACGACCCAAATGCATAAAAAGGAAAACATACATACCATATGTTCTTGAAGTCTCATCTTGGCCCTCTTCCAGGGGTTGAAATAAGTGCGGGTATTTGGATTTCATGATTTCTACTGCTTCCCATGTCATCTCTTCTCGGTTATTATTTCTCCACAAAACATTAACTGAGGCCACTTCTTTGTTTCTAAGCCCCCGTACTTGCCTATCTAATATGGCAATGGGTACCTCTTCATAGGTCAACTTTCCTGTCACTTGAACATCATTTACTGGAACGATCCTAGTAGGATCTCCAACACATTTGCGAAGCATTGAAACATGAAAAACTTGGTGAACTGACTCCAAATCAGGAGGTAGATCTAATTCATAAGCCACTTTGCCTACTTTGTGCACAATCTCATAAGGCCCAATGTACCGGGAACTAAGCTTCCCCTCTTTGCCAAATCTCATAACGCCCTTCATTGGCGACACTTTCAAGAATACCCAATCTTTAACTTGGAATTCTAAGTCCCTTCGACGATTATCCGCATAGGACTTTTGACGACTTTGGGCTGCTAACAACCGACCTTGTATGAGCTTAACTTTCTCTATGGCTTGCTGGACCAAGTCTGGCCCTATCAATCTAGTCTCTCCTAGCTCGAACCACCCAATCGGGGTTCTACACTTTCGCCCATATAAAGCCTCATACGGTGCCATTTGAATACTAGAATGATAACTATTATTGTAAGCAAACTCAATGAGTGGCAAGTGATCATCCCAATTACCTCCAAAATCTAACATACATGCCCGTAACATATCCTCAAGGGTCTGAATGGTACGTTCAGCTTGTCCATCAGTCTGTGGATGAAATGCCGTGCTAAGGCTCACTTGAGTCCCCAAACCCTCTTGGAAGGACTTCCAGAAATTAGCTATAAACTGAGTTCCTCTTTAATATAAAGCTTTGCATAATCTTCTACCACATACGTCGTTCTAACTGGTAAGAAATGAGCTGACTTCGTGAGTCTATCCACAATCACCCATACGGAATCATACTTATGTCGAGAACACATAACCTGCCTCGACATCGGAGAACTCCGTCTCCCACAATCTCAAATGATGACTTCTCCTTCTGAGGGAGTGTATCTCTATAATGCGTTAGCATGGGATCTTCGTATTGTCGCTCCTTCACTTCCACTACTAGCGACGAGACCGTTGAATTCTAAATGGCGCTTCCCTCGCTACTCGAGTCCACTACTCGGACTCCTAGACTAACTAACTGCTGGAGCTCACGAGCCATTTCTCTTTTCTCTGGTTGTACATCACACAAACTTCCCATAGATCTACGACTAAGAGCATTAGCCACAACATTTGCCTTTCCGGGGTGATACAGAATATCAACATCATAATCTTTTAGTAACTCCAACCATCGTCGTTGTCACGACCCAACCCCGTAGGCCGTGACTAGTGCCCGAGCTGGACACTCGTACACACCCATTAACCAGAATCAGCATACAAATAACTTATACATATTCAAAGGTCAGACGTCGTCTCAAACTGTCGCAATTAAACATATATACCGCACAGAAGCCGGCAAGGCTGTCATAAAACACAACATCCCAAAATATATATATGTACGCAAGCCGATAAGGTTGCCACGATGAATGGGACCGCCCAAAACATAAATCACACAGACATAACTGAACAGTAATTATTCACAACCCACACATATGTCTACATACCTCTAAGAGTAACAACGGTATCATATGACGGGACAAAAATCCCCGCCGTACCCCGAATCGACGTACATATACACAACGAAAGAGTCTGTACTAAAATATGGGCTCCGAACAAGGGAGCGCTCCAAGATAGCAGAATGGATATCCTAAGTCAAGGATCACCAAACCGAGCGTACCCGCGGGTATGAAATGTAGCCCCCCGAAAAAAGGGGGTCGGTGATGGAATATGTACTCGAGTATATAAAGCATGAGATACGAGAGACGGGTATAACCAAAGTAAGAAGTACAGAAAAAGCGTACAATATCCAGAATATCAAAATGCTTACCTTTGAAACACAAACATGCATATTAGTATCACATATATACATACATATATATATATCCGACCCATTATAGGACTCGGTGAACATGGTCGCCACCCCGTCATTGGCGCCATAACACATCATACTCCAGAACACAGCATAACTCCGTAACACATCATACTCCGAACACATCATGCCTAGCAACACAAAGATAACTCCGTAACACATCATACTCCAGAACACATCATAACTCCGTAACACATCATACTCCAGAACACATCATACTCCAGAACACATCATAACTCCATAACACATCATACTACAGGACACATCATACTCCAGAACACATCATAATGCCATATATAGATATACAGAACTCGGCTCTCTAGTGAGGGACTCGGAGAAAGATGCAAAACAGAATGCACACACAGAATGGTAAATAGTCATATGTATATAAATCATCCTTGAGACTCAATAGATAAGTAAGTAATCAACGTCGAGGGTTAAGGCAATAGTCATGTTAAGTTCTTTCAAAATGTCGTTAGAGAACTATACAAAGAAAGTCTCGGGGGACCATGGACATGTATCAAACCAATCGAGCCCGCCCTGAAAGCTACGGACATTATTCGCTTTAGACCCTCTACGAACATATCGAAGCGATCCGAGCCCGTACAGAAAGGGACCTTATTCAACATAGAATCCTTTGGGAACAAGAACTTTTGTACGCAACATTTACTATCCAATCATACAAAAGACACAAGGGACGTAGATCGACTATATTAGGAATGCTAACATCAAGAAATTTAATAAG
>NW_026727554.1:0-32653 GCF_029784015.1 Lycium ferocissimum
ATCCCGGATATTTGAGTTATTATTATTGGGCTTTTGGTACGTACGGGTGCCCAGGTCGGGCGCTAGTCACGGCCTACGGAGCTGGGTCGTGACACACACATCATCATTACAGACTCAACGGATAAGTAAGTAGTCGGCGCTCGAAAGTTAAAACGGAAATCATATTAAGTTCTTTCAAAACCAAGTCATTAGGACTATACAAAGGAAAGTCTCGGGGGACCACGGATGTACATCAACCAATCCGGGCCCACCCATGAAAGTTAAAGTCATTATACGTTATAGGATCATTTACGAGCAAATCAAAGCAATCGGTTCGTCTATGAAAGTTACGGACATTTTTAAACATAAGCCCCTTTAGGAACAAAACCGTTTATACAACATTTCAAATCCAATCATATCAAGGACATAAAGACCATATTACTACCACATTAAGGATACCAATATTAAGAGATGAATACTGTCACGACCCAACTAGGGGCCGCGACGAGTACCCGATACTTGTACCGGGCACCCCCGTATCATACGTCTTATTCTTATCACTAAGTGGGCCGTATGAACACTAGCATTTTTTTTTCTAACCACTATCGTTAATAGCATACATGTAAACAAGTAGTAGTAATCAGCTATCGACATATTACACGGCGACAAGGACAACTAGGTTATGAAACATCGACCGTACATATACGTCTACGAGCCTCAGACAAGATACATGTAATTACAAACCGACTTTGTTGTGCCCAAATATATATACACAAAAGTAGTACCCAAAACGGAAGCTCCGAACAACTTGGAGCGCCTCTCGATGTACCGCCGAAAGAGCTCTCCTAGAGTCGAACCCGTCAACTTTGTCTACCCGCGTGGCAGACGCGGCCCCCGAAGAAAAGGGGTCAGTACGAGCAGTGTACCGAGTATGTAAGCCATGAAAAATAACACAATGAAGCATGTAACATATGAGCAACAACATGTGAGACCATAGATCATACAACGAGATAAGAGGATAACCTGTACCTGTAAGTGCCTCTCAGGCGGATGTCATGCTTGCTTATTATATATTTTTTTTTCAAAACATTTCTTGTCATATACATATGAAAATAGAACATGTCATAGCGCCGAAATACGTCGGCTCGCCCACATATGTCCCGCGTCCGGGCATCCCGCGTCCGGGATGGAATTACGCCAGCTGACCAGGTGGCAATGCGTCTATAGCGCAACATGTGTCCCTTTCCCACATTTCCCCATTTTCATATACATATCATATACATGTCATATACATATCATATAAGCATGCATGAGAACCCAAAGAAAGTCATGTGTCTATCGGGTGACGTAAGGTCGGTAGCCCCCGATTACCTTATGGAATAACCACGGTCGCTTCGTCTCACCTTGAAGGAACAATCATTATAAGGCGAGACCATCAATGAATAGCAACACCACGAGAAAACATAAAATAAGATTATAAAGTTTCTATGAAAGAAGTAATGGAAACCAATACGCACATACACCGAGACTCGGGTAACGACATAAAAACATGGTCATCATGTCCCATTGGGTCATCCACGAAGATTTCAAGACATTCCGATTTCATTTACAAAGGTTACGGACGTTTGAACATTTCTTTACCTTGAAGCGTAAACTATGGATTCAATTCTACTGAATGAAAAAGGAATAAATTCAAGTGTCGTTTTCGAGGAGTAGGACCTTTCCCGAGGGTCGGATTTCGACCTATAATAACTAGGACATGCCAAGAGAAGGAGAGGTGGCCTTTACATACCTTTTCCGCTTTGCACACGCCTCCAAACTTAAGCTTCAAGTTCGCCAAAATCTACAATTTGGTCACAATTACCAAATGTTAATTGGTAAAGCTTTAAGATGTCAATCTCAACCAATACTTGTCTATAAACAAAATTTGGGCAGCATCTCCCCTATACGTATAACATCCCGAGATTCACACTCGGCCAAAACAACAACAACCATACCAACAACAATATAAACAACATCAACAATCGACTAAAAACGCATTCTAGCGCAAATAGTCTTATTTTCCAAATAATGCAACAACTCCAAATCCAACTTTACACTTACAAACCAATATCAATATGTTCATATTCACATACTAATTTAAGATCATTCAAACATAAACCAAGAGCATTTCAAGCTATATATCCAATATTCAACCATTCCATCAATTTCCATATTCAATCCAAAATTCTCATATATGCAACGAGACCATTCCAACGCATTTTCTACTTACTAATTCATCTCCAACAAGCCACTTATATTCATTTCAACTCTATTCAATTCTATTAAATGCAATTCAATACAATTCCATACAATTCAATATAACTCAACACAATTGAATCCACATGATATTCCAACAATACCATCAACATACTACTTACTCATAACCTTCTAATTTTTATAAAACAACAACATATTTCCTTCTTTCAAATTCAATCACAACAACCCAATTTTCTCTCCTCCAAACCATTAAATCCTTATTCTTACTTCATAGAACCTACCATAACAACAATTGCCATTCTAAATAAAATCAATTCACCACACCCTTCCACTACCTACAATTCGGCCAACACCCCATAATCCCATATGCATGTTTTTCATGGATTTCCATATTTTCCATACATTACAACAACCAACACACAACACAACACAACATAACACACACAACACATACACACACGGATTGCCCTTGTAGGTCACGGCCACACACACACACACACACACACTTCCATCACATGAATTTCATCCATTTTCATGCACACAACATACTCAAACATCCATAACACATAAGAAAAGAATTAAACCTTACCTTTTTCCTCACTTCTTCACTTGACTCAAGTTGGCAACTTGTATGAATATAAGTTCTTCTTGTTCCACAAATTACTTCACCTTACTAAGAACCCTTCAAGGGATTGTTTGTCTAGAAGAAACAAGTTGGAAACTCTCTCTTTCTCTTTCTTTTTTTTTTCTCTTCGGTTTTTCTCTTTTTTTCTTCAAGGCCGAATGGCCATGTTCTTTTTTTCTCCTCTTTCTTTCTTTCCAAACTCTTGAAAATTCTAGAGAATTAAGATGAATAAATCATCTTTTAGTCCCTTCCAATAATAATTAAACATATTGCCCCTATGCTTGGCTTGATTTCATTTGGCCAAGTTTTGGGAGTGGGGTCCACGGCCAAGTGGCCCCTTTTTTTGAAATTTCTAGCAAATTTCCTTTAATTCATGAAAATCATTTCCCTTAGTTCCAAATTTGCCCCTAGCCTTTCTCCATATTTCCATGAGCCATTATGCGACATTCCCTTTTTACCCCTGGCCTTCCGTAATATTCCCACTTTAAGATTTTCCATGAGCAACTTGTGTCTTAAACTAGGCCAAGGTGTGGCTTGCTATCAACTTGTGTCACTTGCCTTGACTTACCCGAGGGTACAAAATACGGAATGTAACAAATACGAATCGTAAACATGCTTGGATCGTAAGAATAGAGTTACCCCAAGGATCGTGTCATAGCTTACTTACACTAGGACATGCCAAAAGAAAGGAAGGGTAAGCTTTACATACCTCGTTCGCTTCCTAAACTAGTCCAAACTTAAGTTTCGGGATGCCTACGATCTATAACAACAACATTGTATACCAAACATTAGCTATAGATACTTAGGGATTCCAATCCCAAACTAGCACTTTGTCTACGGAAATTCGGGCAGCATTTCCCCTATAAACTTGTCACGACCCAACCCCGTAGGCCGTGACTAGTGCCCGAGTTGGGCACCCAAACACGATATCAAACCGAATCGCACACACTATGCTTATGCCTATATGAATATCAAACGTCGCTTCAAACACATCTCAAACTCAAACACACATATATATCGTAGGCCGATAAGGCTAACAAATGGCGCACCGGCCCCGTAACACGTAATATACAAACTCATACCGTACGGGGGGGTAGGCACACAACCCACATATACGTCTACAGACCTCTAAACAAACCAACAGAAACATATGACGGGACAGGGCCCCGCCGTACCCCTGAACACACACACACATATGCAACGAACGAGTATATACCCAGATGTAGGCTCCGAAATGAAAGGAGCACTCCAACACAGCAGGATAGGTCTCCTAAACTGATGGATCACCAAACTGGGCGGCTGTACCTGCGGGCATGAAACGCAGCCCTTCGAAGAAAGGGGTCGTACGAAATATGTACCGAGTATGCAAGGCAGAAATACGAAGAAATAAACCGAGTCACACACTCGAAACAGAGTACCGAAAGTAAGTACCTTTCCAAAATGCCAAATGTTTATTTTCAAAAATAGAAAGCATGCAAAAGAATACGTAAAAAATATGGTCGCCCGCGTCAATGGCGCCATAACACAAGATAACACCGAAGGTTTCAAATCTCCGTACAACCCCGAACGCAACACATCATCACAACACATCACAAGCCATATCACAAAGATAACTCCATAAACGGAACCGGCCTCGGCGAGGTCTCGGGAACCGTAACACAAAGATAACACCGGAATATATCATAGTGCGCACGACAACAAAACCGGCCCGGGAACCGGCGAACGATGTACCAACAAACCGCACGAGCAGAGTCGTGAGTAACCAATTGCATAAAATCATTATCATAGGTTCAAAAAGTAAGTAAAATGACCGTACTTGGGAACCGGGAAAATCGTCATACCAAACTCTCTCAAACGTCATCAGAAAAGTACAAAGGAAGGTCGCGGGACCCACGGACGAGTGTCAACCCGAGCCGGGCCCGCCTATGGAAAACATACTCATCACACGTCATACAACCTCCCACGACGATATCGAGGCAATCCGAGCCCTTAGTCGAAAGTTATGAGCGTTCGTAGTTTCAACATCGTTAAAAATGGAACTCTTTTGAAAACCAAGTTTTTATGCAACTTTAAAATCAATTTTTTTCCAACAACATCAAAAACCAATATTTTCTCACATCAACATACGAGTACCAAAAGACAAACGCGAATCATAGACATGCTCGGATTATACGAATGGAATTTCCTCTGTTATATCCCGCCTTTTTGCATAATCGGAAAATTCGGAATAATTGTGATTTATGAGA
The DNA here is from genome assembly GCF_029784015.1 of Lycium ferocissimum. Lineage (NCBI taxonomy): Eukaryota > Viridiplantae > Streptophyta > Magnoliopsida > Solanales > Solanaceae > Lycium > Lycium ferocissimum. The sequence goes on from NW_026727554.1 coordinate 5,110, forward strand.
AAGGAGGCCATGTTTGAATTTTTCCTAGTACGTGTATGCCGGTTATGGAAGTTTGGATGCTAGAATGTTGGAGAAGGCCTAAGGGCAAAATTGGAATTTCGAAAATTAGTTTCGGAAAATTTCAAAACGAGATTTTAGCCAATTGGGCTCAAAGGAGTAAAAGAAAAAAATCTAGGCCCAAGTTTGGAGGGTGGCCGGCCATGCTTGGCCCAAGCCCACCAAAGTTAATAATTTTTCATGTGCTATGCATGTGATTAAATTAAGAGAGCATATATATATATGAGATCCTCTCTAGAATTTTCAAGAAAAATCAAAAGAAATCAAGAAAAAAGGAAAGAGAGGGTCACGGCTAGAAAGGAGAAAAGAGAAAGGAAAGAAAGAAAAAAATTCCTAGCCCTTCAATCTTGATTCCAAAAATTGTAATTTTCTTATATTCCTACTAAGCTCAAGGTGCTCTACAAGTTGGTATAATTAGTTTGGCGAGAAAGTGACGTTGGTGGCAAGGAGGACTTATTGGAAAAGGTAAGGATTTCATGTTTTTATTGTGTTATGGAAGGTTATATATATGTTATGGTATGTAGAAATTAAATGAAAACCATGGAATCGTGAATTGTAGTGTGTGAGCCGTGTGTGTGTATGTATACATATGGCCGTGTATGTGTGTATGGTAGTGCATGGAAGTTATGTTGTATTTTAGTTATGGTTGATGTGAAATTTATATTGGAAATGAAAGTTGAATGAATTCGGATGATTTGGAAAAAAATTTGAAGTTGGCCGTGTGCCATGTTGTATTAAGAGTGGAGTGAAATCAAGTTTGTTTAGTTGCTAGTTGTGTTGTTATGATCTTAGTGATGCAAATAAGGGCTTAACGACGAGAATTGGCATTGAAGTTGCTTGTATATAATTATGGGAATTTATGTGAATTTTGTATGATTTTCGTATAATGATGGAAGTAAGGTTTAAATGCGAACTATGGTTATCGCTAATGAATTCGGAAGGAAAATAATGTAGTTTGGGCAGCTTTTGATTGTATTGTTGAAGATAGAATGGAAGTTATGATATTATGAAGAAAGTAGTATTATTTATGTTAGAATGCGTTTGAGTTCGATAATTGTTGTTGTTGATGTTGTTGTTGGCTTGTTGTTGGTTATTCTGAGCCGAGCTAAGTCTCGGGGTGTGGTATGTATAGGGGAAGTCTTTCGAAATTTCGGTAGCCAAGCATAACCCCAAGGTTGAAATGTTAATTTGCATGAATAGTAAGCGGCAAAGGTGACCATTTGCGGATTTCACAAAACGGGAATTGAGATTGAGCGAGCATAAGACGTCCGCAAGGTATGTAAAGCTTCCGCTCCTTTCTTTTGGCATGTCTTAGTATGTTAGGTTGATATCGGAACCCGGAAGTAATTCTCGCTCATCGAAGTCCGATCTATAAGTTGGCTACTATTCATTCAATTCAATTGAAGCCTAATGACCCTATTTTGGCTAGAAAGCAATCAAATGTCCGAAACCTATGTAAGGCGACCGGTTTACTTTGAAATCTTTATGTATGATCTCATAGACCCTAAACGTCCATAAATTATGATTGCCACCTCGACCTGACCCGAGGTGGGCCCGCTAACCCCAATATACTTTAGTTGTCTTACTAGAACCTCTTTTTGGATAAGCTTCGATAAAGAATCTTCGAAGGTGAAATTGTTCGTTATGAAATAATGTTTGGAACCCTATGAAATACTATGCTATGTTTTGGAACTATACGTACCACTTTGGAAATATTTTGTGAAATAAAATTTTCGCACTGATTAATTATTTGACTATTTTTGTTAACGAATTGACTTGTAAAGTAATCAAGTTTTGAAAAAAAAACTATTTTGACATACAAATTGCATTGTTTGCTCACGACTCCGCTCGTGCCTTATTACGACTTCGTTCACCGGTTCCCGGCCGGTTTTGAGATCGTGCGTCCTATGACATATTCGGAAGTATGATGTGTTACGGTTTCCGTGACCTCGCCATAGGGCCGGTTACCGTTTTGGAGTTATGATGTGATATGGCCTTTGTTATGTTTGATGATGTGTGTGATATTGTGATTTGTTCGGAGATGTACGGAGATTTGAAAACTTCCGGAGTATGATGTGTTGTGGCACCCGCTGTCGGGGGTGACCACGTTCCCGAGCCTTATGCATGATTTCTAATTGCATTTCGTATATCCGCATCTCACCCGTGTTTGGTCCGTTATATTCGTATCCGTGATTGTATTTCCCCGACACCGTTATGCTTTGGATTACCGTATTTTCCGCTTTACATACTCGTACTTGTTCCGCATCGACCCCCGTCCTTCTGGGGTCGCGTTTCATGCCGCGCGGTACATGTGTGCTCCGCGCGACACGCCGCCGGCTTAGGATCCTTATTCTCGTTGTTTGGGAGGCTCCTTTGATCCGGAGCTTATATTCCCGGTATATTACTTTTGCTATTGTGTATTCTCGTACATTTCGACTATCCGGCACGGCGGGGCCCCGTCCCGTCATATGTTCGTTGGTTCCGTTATGTATGTAGAGGCTCGTAGTCATGTTGTGGGTCGAGGGTCCCGGTCCGTTGTAAGTGGTCCCGGCCCGTATATGTACATGATTCCGATTCGCGTCCTACGGCGGCCCCGTATGTTACTTTGGCCGATATGGCCCATCTGTTTGTATGAGTGTGTCTGGGCGATGTACATCCCGCCACCTTTTATTCTGACATGATGTTTTGACACGGGCGACCGCCTAGGACTGCATTTGTATGATATCTCGTTTTCGATTATCGGTACGAGTATGCCTATTAAATCGAATATGTTCGATGTGACATTTTGGTTCGTACGTACGTTCGGGTGCCTAGGTAGGGCACCGGCCACGGCCCACGGGGCCGGGTCGTGACAAAAGTGGTATCGAAGCGATCTCGTCCTCGGAATGTCTACGTGCCGTGTCTCGTAGAGTCTTGTTTATCGGTGTGTCGTGCACCACATCTATAAACGAGGAGGCTACGGGGACATTTAGGATGTTTCCCCCTCCTTTGAATCTTAGATCGTGCGGTAGAGCCGTGATAATAGGTGACTTTTTCCTCGACCAAACCGTTATATTTTTCGCAATGCCTCCGAAGAAGGCAACGGCCGCCGGAAGGGCAAGACAAAGGTAGATGAGACTAGTCGGGCGCCGAGGATTACACGGCGCGTGCTCGGACAACGTCCGGCATTATACTTCGGTCAGTAGGTTCCGCTACACCACCGCAGGGCCGGAGTGAGTCCATGGCCACCCCGCCCACGCAGCGCCTATGCCTCCGGCCTCCCGCCCCCGGCGCAGGGCAGGACACTGCGAGAGGCTGTACAGCTATTGACAACACTGGTGGCAGATCAGGTCCGTAGACGCGGGCAGAGATGATGACGATGAGGGCGGCAGCGTGATGCCTTAGGGTTCGAGAGTTCCTATTCTCGCGGCCCTCCGAGTTTCCGGTCTAAGCCCGACGAGGACCCCCATGACTTTATTCGGGGGATGCGGCGCTCACTAGATTTGGTCGAGCTTCGGAGACGGAGTTCGTCGAGTTGGCTTCGCATAGACCGGCGGGATGTTGTCGCCCACCGGTATGAGTCCCGGGAGCTATCCCGAGGTGAGGCGCCGCCCGGGCCTACTTGGACTGAGTTCGAGGCCGCTTTCCTCCGTAACTTCTTGCCCCCGGAGTTGCGGAGAGCGAGAGTTGATAGATTCTTGAAGATAGAGCAGAGGGGTCGGAGTGTCCGGGAGTATAATCTAGAGTTTAATTCCCTGGCCAGGTATGCCCCTACCATCGTAGCTGATATGGAGGATAGGATGCATCGATACGTGATGGGGTTGGACCCCTATTTGGTTGACTCTTGCATGACGATGGCAGCACAGACGGGCATGGACATTGCCGGTTACAGGCCCATGCACAGGGTATGGAGGACCGGCATAGGGAGGATCGGTCCGGTAGGGAGTATGACAGGAGGCGGCCCAAGAGGGCCAGATCCGCGGGTATTCGGGAGGTTCCCGCGGCGGCCGCCTCGCATCATCCGGTGGATATTTCCCTTCGTCAGGTCGGGATACACAGTCGGCCAGCGGGCGATTTGATGGTGTGGGGCCATCCAGGACGGACCGGAGTTCCAGAGCCTCAGGTCCTCAGGCGAGCAGAGGTCCCAGTCAGACGAGGCCGCCTATGCCCCGTGTTCACATGTGGGAGGTCGCACCCAGGGGAGTGCTACCGGGCTACAGGGGCTTGTTTTTCTTGCGGCCGCCAGGGCCACATTATGCGAGACTGTCCGTGGATAGGCGGTCCTGGTGGTGCAGCACAGCCGACAGGTTCAGTTGCGGGTTCGTCATCTACCCCGCCAGCGGGCGCGCGCCCGCGGGGCGGGCACGTCGGCCGCCGGCGGCCGCGGCAGAGGCCGTGGCGGGGGTTCTGATTCTAGCGGTCCCTCGAACCGCATCTATGCTTTGACTGGTCAGCAGAATCCAGAGGCATCACTGGACGCGGACCCAGGTATATTGTTACACCTTTCTTGAAAATATACGTATTGATGGATTTGTGTTCTGTTATATTACGTGATTTTCTCTTTCTGGCCGTTAGTAAAAGTAAGGTAAACATTTAAATCATTAGAATCGTCCGAGGTAACTATATATACAGATGAGAAACGAACATTGCGAATTCAGAAGGGCAATATGGAAATTGTGGGATTAGAGGAGAGAAAAGTCGGGGTGGGACCCGCTATGAAAAATTTGTTTCGAAAAATTTACCAAGACCCCAATCCGCTCTAAATTACGTGACGAAGGTCGTACGGGGCAGTCGACGCCATTATATTGGCAATAACGCACCAAAATGCATGAAAGTTTTGAAGTTAAGCGTCTTTGGAACCAGAGCAATTCTGAGATGGGTGACCCCCCTGGGAAGTATGTCAGAAAATTTTCACAACATGGAGATAAGGACCAAATAAGAGCTTGGGTTAACCTAAGGGGGAATTTGAATATAAGGGGTGCTTAGAAACCCTATAAAGAGTAGAGTGAGTAGTAAATCGTTGATAGGAGAATGTTGTAAGTGATTTTGTATGCCACATTTTGGGCGCCTCTGACTTCGATGAAGCTCTGTTTGTTATGCCCCCATATTTCTAAATCCGATTACGCTTCTATCTGATGTACCTCTGAACGCCTAACTCTGGTTACAAATCTGTCCGACATAGCTCCGTACGTCTGATTCTGATTATAAGTTTGTCTAATATACCTTCGTATGTGTGACTCTGATTACGGTCTGTTCGATATACTCCGGTACGTTTGGCTTTGGTTATGAACCTGTTTGATATGACGTCGGAGTATGATTTTGTCTGCTGTACTTCTGTACTTCCGAATCTGAATACGTTCTGTCCGGTACGCTTCTGTACATTCGACTCTAACGGCAAATCTGTCTGACATATTTCTGTATGTTTGCCCCTGACCACGGATCTGCCTGGTCTCCTTCCCTACGTCTAATTTCGACTACGAACCTAACCGATAAAGCCCAGTACGTCTGACTCTGAGTTTGAATCTGTTTAAGATAATGTTGGATTATGCTTCTGTCTGATGTACTTTTGTATCTCTAATTCCGGATCTGGCTCTGTTTGACACCCATCTGATCTTCTGGTTCTGATAAAGATTCTGTCCGCTCTACACCCTATCTGAGATTATGCAACCCACTGGACTAATAAAGATTTTGCGCAGCCTAATGCGGTAATATCGGAGAATGATGGAAGGAGTTGGAAAAGAAATGCCCTCGCAAGCGCTCTAACCAAATGGGAGTATGTAGTTGGTGAGAGGACCTCCCCGACTTATCTTAATTTACTACGAGGTTGATTTAACATTCGAGGACGAATGTTTTAAAGGGGGGGAGGATGTTATATCCCGCCTTTTTGCATAATCGGAAAATTCGGAATAATTGTGATTTATGAGAAAGGAGGCCATGTTTGAATTTTTCCTAGTACGTGTATGCCGGTTATGGAAGTTTGGATGCTAGAATGTTGGAGAAGGCCTAAGGGCAAAATTGGAATTTCGAAAATTAGTTTCGGAAAATTTCAAAACGAGATTTTAGCCAATTGGGCTCAAAGGAGTAAAAGAAAAAAATCTAGGCCCAAGTTTGGAGGGTGGCCGGCCATGCTTGGCCCAAGCCCACCAAAGTTAATAATTTTTCATGTGCTATGCATGTGATTAAATTAAGAGAGCATATATATATATGAGATCCTCTCTAGAATTTTCAAGAAAAATCAAAAGAAATCAAGAAAAAAGGAAAGAGAGGGTCACGGCTAGAAAGGAGAAAAGAGAAAGGAAAGAAAGAAAAAAATTCCTAGCCCTTCAATCTTGATTCCAAAAATTGTAATTTTCTTATATTCCTACTAAGCTCAAGGTGCTCTACAAGTTGGTATAATTAGTTTGGCGAGAAAGTGACGTTGGTGGCAAGGAGGACTTATTGGAAAAGGTAAGGATTTCATGTTTTTATTGTGTTATGGAAGGTTATATATATGTTATGGTATGTAGAAATTAAATGAAAACCATGGAATCGTGAATTGTAGTGTGTGAGCCGTGTGTGTGTATGTATACATATGGCCGTGTATGTGTGTATGGTAGTGCATGGAAGTTATGTTGTATTTTAGTTATGGTTGATGTGAAATTTATATTGGAAATGAAAGTTGAATGAATTCGGATGATTTGGAAAAAAATTTGAAGTTGGCCGTGTGCCATGTTGTATTAAGAGTGGAGTGAAATCAAGTTTGTTTAGTTGCTAGTTGTGTTGTTATGATCTTAGTGATGCAAATAAGGGCTTAACGACGAGAATTGGCATTGAAGTTGCTTGTATATAATTATGGGAATTTATGTGAATTTTGTATGATTTTCGTATAATGATGGAAGTAAGGTTTAAATGCGAACTATGGTTATCGCTAATGAATTCGGAAGGAAAATAATGTAGTTTGGGCAGCTTTTGATTGTATTGTTGAAGATAGAATGGAAGTTATGATATTATGAAGAAAGTAGTATTATTTATGTTAGAATGCGTTTGAGTTCGATAATTGTTGTTGTTGATGTTGTTGTTGGCTTGTTGTTGGTTATTCTGAGCCGAGCTAAGTCTCGGGGGTGTGGTATGTATAGGGGAAGTGCTGCCGAAATTTCGGTAGCCAAGCATAACCCCAAGGTTGAAATGTTAATTTGCATGAATAGTAACTGGCAAAGGTGACCATTTGCAGATTTCTGACAAAACGGGAATTGAGATTGAGCGAGCATAAGACGTCCGCAAGGTATGTAAAGCTTCCCGCTCCTTTCTTTTGGCATGTCTTAGTATGTTAGGTTGATATCGGAACCCCGGAAGTAATTCTGCTCATCGAAGTCCGATCTATAAGTTGGCCACTATTCATTCAATTCAATTGAAGCCTAAAGACCCTATTTTGGCTAGAAAGCAATCAAATGTCCGAAACCTATGTAAGGCGACCGGTTTACTTTGAAATCTTTATGTATGATCTCATAGACCCTAAACGTCCATAAATTATGATTGCCACCTCGACCTGACCCGAGGTGGGCCCGCTAACCCCAATATACTTTAGTTGTCTTACTAGAACCTCTTTTTGGATAAGCTTCGATAAAGAATCTTCGAAGGTGAAATTGTTCGTTATGAAATAATGTTTGGAACCCTATGAAATACTATGCTATGTTTTGGAACTATACGTACCACTTTGGAAATATTTTGTGAAATAAAATTTTCGCACTGATTAATTATTTGACTATTTTTGTTAACGAATTGACTTGTAAAGTAATCAAGTTTTGAAAAAAAAACTATTTTGACATACAAATTGCATTGTTTGCTCACGACTCCGCTCGTGCCTTATTACGACTTCGTTCACCGGTTCCCGGGCCGGTTTTGAGATCGTGCGTCCTATGACATATTCGGAAGTATGATGTGTTACGGTTTCCGTGACCTCGCCATAGGGCCGGTTACCGTTTTGGAGTTATGATGTGATATGGCCTTTGTTATGTTTGATGATGTGTGTGATATTGTGATTTGTTCGGAGATGTACGGAGATTTGAAAACTTCCGGAGTATGATGTGTTGTGGCACCAGCGTCAGGGGGGTGACCACGTTCCCGAGCCTTATGCATGATTTCTAATTGCATTTCGTATATCTGCATCTCACCCAGGTTTGGTCCGTTATATTCGTATCTGTGATTGTATTTCCCTGACACCAGTTATGCTTTGGATTACTGTATTTTCCGCTTTACATACTCAGTACTTGTTCCGCATCGACCCCCGTCCTTCGGGGTGCGTTTCATGCCGCGTGTGTACAGATGCTCCGCGCGACACGCCGCCACTAGGATCCTTATTCTCGCTCGTTTGGGAGGCTCCTTTGATCCGGAGCTTATATTCCCGGTATATTACTTTTGCTATTGTGTATTCTGTACATTTGTGACTATCCGGGTACGGCGGGGCCCTGTCCCGTCATATGTTCGTTGGTTCTGTTATGTATGTAGAGGCCTGTAGTCATGTTGTGGGTCGAGGGTCCAGTCTGTTGTAAGTGGTCCCAGTCTGTATATGTACATGATTCCGATTCGCGTCCTACGGCGGCCCCGTATGTTACTTTGGCCGATATGGCCCATCTGTTTGTATGAGTGTGTCTGGGCGATGTACATCCCGCCACCTTTTATTTCGACATGATGTTTTGACACGGCGACCGCCTAGGACCGCATTTGTATGATATCTGCTTCTGATTATCGGTACGAGTATGCCTATTAAATCTGAATATGTTCTGATGTGACATTTTGGTTCGTACGTCTGTTCGGGTGCCTAGGTAGGGCACCAGCCACGGCCCACGGAGCTGGGTCGTGACATCCTCGAGGCTAGTATCATAGCCTATATTGAACTAAGACATGCCAAAAGAAAGAAGGGTTAAGCTTTACATACCTCGCTCGCACACAACGCTAATCCAACTCAAACTTATATCTCGAACTCCCCAAGATCTACATGACATCAACAAATACCAACGTCAACCAAGCATTTAGAAGTTCATTTCCAACTAACACATAATCCTACGGAAAATTGGGCAAAGCACTTCCTTTATAAATGGACCAACCCCGAGAATTCAACTCGCCAAATTCAACAACACAACAAACCAACAATCATTCCAACAATATCCACAATCAATTCGAAACGCATTCGAACATTAAAAATCCTTCTCCACACATTCCAACAATATTCCAATTATACTTACTATAGCTACATACTTACAAACCAACATGTAATCAAACTAACGCATATTCAATTATCAATCCAAAACCATTCAAACAACATTCAAGAACTCTTTAAACAATTCACACAATATTTCCAATAATCCAACAAGGGCTTCAAGTCACCCGAAATTGTCCCTTAACCCGAGAACACATCCATAACACATTCCTTATTTTCAAACCATGATTTACTCCAACAATCCATACTCTAACCATGTCATTTCCATAAACATAAAAATTACACTAAAGGCACCAAATCTTCCAAATCAGCCCATAACACTTACAATACCAATTTGAGTCATCAACTCTCACTTTCAACATAAAATCCACATAACAACAACAACCAAAACTCTAAGAAAAATTGATTCATCTCTTGGCACACATGAAGGGCCTTATTCGGCCAACATACCAACATACACACTTCATGATTTTTATTCATTTCAACACACCACAATAACCAAACACACTACATAGTATAAATTCATTCCTTAACATACAAAATTGCCCATTTTCGGCCACAACAACCTCACACAACTTCCATGACTTCCATCCATTTCTACACTTCATAACAACATGCAAACACACTAAACACAATTAATTCATTATTACTACTACACAACACACCACACGGCTACAACACTAACATGCCATATCTCATGAATTCCGTCCATAACAACATACAACAACACACATAAACCTTCCATAACTCATAAAATAAGATTAGAATTTACCTTTCTTCACAACTCCTCAACTTGTCCAAAGTTGGCCAAGGATGAAAACGAACAATCCAACGCTTGAAACAACAACTCCACGTTACTAAGCACCCTCCAATTAGTAGGTTTGCTTGAAGAAATAATTTTTTTGGTGGCTTACTGTTATAGCCCACATTTTGTACGTTTGAAATCTTCAAGGTCGCCGCGGGAAGTCAAGGGCGAGACGACTTCCAAAATTATTTGCATGTGTAAGTCGTGATAAAAATTATTTTGACGATTATTAACATGGAATTATTTGGAAAGGTCAAGGGTAAAAGAGAAATTTGTAAAATGGCCAATGGAAATAATGTGGAAGGTTAGGGGCAAAACGTAATATTGAGAAAAGTCGAAGGGCAAAAATGGAAAATTTGCAAAATGGCATTTTGGTAATTTTGTGGAAAGACGAGGGACAAAATAGTAATTTCACATCAATTCTAGAAAAGTTCAAGAAAGGAGAAATAAAGAGAATTCTAGAAAGAAAAAGGATTAAGTCATCTTTTGGAAATTGAAGAAAAATCTAGAAAATAATAAAGAAGAAGAAAAAGGAAAGAAAAGTCTAGAGAGGGGCATGTGCCCCTCACATGGCTCTTAAGTGTATATATATATATGTGTGAGTGAGTCATCTTTTAATGAAGAGAATGAAAGGAGACAAGAAAGAAAAGAAAGAAAAAAATTGAGAAGAGGGAGTCACGGCCATGGGGGCTGGCCGGATCTGCCCATGGGAATTCATCATGGAAAAATCCTTTCTTCATGATTTCCTACTAATTAGGAGGCCCTCGTCGTTGTGAAGTAATCGTTGGAACATGAGAACCATTCTTTCTTGCCAAAAATTTACCTAGCCGAGTGGTGGAGGTAGAAGAAACAAAGGTAAGGGTTCATCTTCCTTTGTATGTTGTGAATGATTTGGACGTATTGCATGGCGTAGAAATGTGTAGAAATCATAGAAATATGGAAATTATGCATGATGAAGTTGTAGCCGTGTGGTGGTAGTATTGATTGAATATGTGTTGTATTAAATAAGTATGATGAATCAATTTATTTAGCATGTTTGTGTGTTGTGCAATGCGTAGAAAAATGAATGAAACTCATGAGATTATATATGTTGATGTTGTGGCCGTATGGGCTGATTTGGTATGGCAAGGAATGGGCAAATTTTATTTAGTATTTTTGGCCATCGTTGTTGAGAATTATATGGTGTGAATGAAAGTTAAATGACTTATGTTGAAGTTGTAATTATATGAGCCGTTTGGGAGCTAATGTGATTATAATAGGTCTTCTTGAATTTATGGAAAATAATGTTGGTAATGTATGGATTATCGGTGCCATTGATGAATTTAGAAGGAAGTTGTTAGCTTCGGGTTCTATGGTGTAGTAAATGAATTGTTTGAATATTTTGTGGAATGCTTGGAATGATTTTAAATCATGCGTAAGTGGTTGTGGATTAGTAATGAATATATGAACATGGGAATTAAATTGAATGTGAGTAGTATGGCATGGAATTGTAAGAAAAAGATTGGGAATGTTAGAATATATTTTGGGTTGAGCATTGGCGTTATTGATGATAGTTTGGCCGGGTTAAATTCCCGGATTGTTATTGGTTGAAAGTTAGCCGAGCGAGAATCTCGGGGATGTCGTATTTACAGAGGAAATGCTGCCGAAATTTCGGTAGCCCATAAGTGAACTTGTATGAAAAATTAAGGCGAAGACAAGTCGGTGAATCTAATGATCATATGGATCCTTTTGAATGTAGATAAGCAAGTCTGGGATAAACAAGTGTAGCTAGCGAGGCGGCACAGTATGTAAGGCTTACCCTTTTTCTTTTACGGCATGTCCTAGAACCGTTAAGTTGTGACATAATGTGTATTTGGGGAAAATCCGCTCTTGGTCTCTCGAGTCTCGTTTATGATTCGATTTATGTCATATGTGATTATGTTAGTATCATTAAGTTGTGTACGTTTGGTTAATGAGTAAGTATAAGAAGGTTTACGTGACTAAAGGAGTCCGTAAGTACGAACATTTCTAACTTCGTATGTTATCTCGATTCTCGTGCGAAGTGGGCCCACAATTCCTATTACCCTCCTTATGTATGTCCGTCCGTGTGGTAACTAGATATGTCCGTCCGCATGGTAACCGGATATGTCCGTCCGTATGGCAGCCGGGTATGTCCGTCACCTCCGTTCTCCGGAAGCTCGTAAGTTTAACGTCCCCGACTTCGTGAACGATTCGGATTTGTGTCGGAACGTCCGTTCGATATAATATGCTTCGACCACCGGATGTGATACGCTCGGCGTTCGATACGATAATCTCAACGTTTGGTAGACCGATCGAAACTTGTTTCGAGCCTCGATATTGGTAAGAGTATCCGTCGGTCGAGTCTTGATCTATATGCATATGTTTCTCGCACTACTCGCTCGTGCAAGGCTCAATGTATCTTTCACCGCGTCCCGGCCAGGTTCGATATGTTATCGTGCGCATGACGCCGCACCGTTCGATACGTCCGCCCACCGCGTCCCGGCCAGGTTCGTTATCGTGCACCTCTATGCATTGTCCACCGCGTCCCTCATAGGCGGGCCGGGCTCGTTTTATGATATTATGATTTGATGTATGGGGTGGTGGCCGGATGGCATCGATTTGTCCGTCCGTTCACCGCGTCCCGTACTAGAGGGCCGGGTTCGTTACCGCGCCCTCACCGGAGGGCCGGTTTCGTATATGCACGCTACGGCGTTCTGATTACATGCATATCCGATAATGATTCTGATTCTGTTACCGCGTCCCTTAAAGAGGGCCGGGATCTGTTATCTGCATATGGATATAGTCTGTTTCAGTACTCTGTATGTTCGTTCGCACATGAATCAATTGCAACAAAGATTCGTACGTCCGTATGGTCCGTATCGGTACGTATGGTACGTCTCCGGCATTCGTACGTTCGTATGATCCGCGTTCGACATTACGCTCACTCGTATCCCGATTCCGATTCTCGATTCCGTCGGCATACCTCTCGTACTTTTGCTCGTCTACAATCCGTCCGATATACTCGTACGTCCGCTCCGATTGCGGTTGCCCGGTACGTCCGGTATGCCTTTCCGTACCTCTCGATTCTCGTCTACGATTTTGTCCGTTATGCTTCCGTACTTACGGATATCACTAAGGTTCGTCGTTCGTCCGTATTTTGAGTCCGGTGATGGTTTTGTCGGTCATATTTTTGTATTTCGCATTTGACTATGATGTTGTCTCTGCTATTTTCCGGCCTTGCATACTCAAGACATTTTCCGTACCGACCCCCCGTTCTTCGGGGCCGCGTTTCATGCCGCGCGGTACCCACGGATGAGTTGAAGATGTTCCGGCATGATTGGCGAGCTCCAATTCCTTCCGGAGCACCGCCGAGTCCGAGTACGTACGTTGTGTCTTCCGGACGGTACTAGAGACTTTGCGTACGGTGGTGTGGGTATAGTGTGTCGGTTGTGTGAGCGGCTCCATAGCCGATTTGTCAATTTGTGTTTGTAATAAAGTTTGTATAACTACAGATTACGTCAAGCTAGAAAGCTTTATTATGTATTTTAAGATTATTCAGTATTGAGTTTGAAAAAAAAATTTGATGTGTGCAATAGGAGTCTGCGGGTTCGCTCGACCTTAAATCGAGGTCGGGTGCCCATCACGTCCCTCGGAAATTGGGGCGTGACAGAGTGGTATCAGAGCGAGGTCGGTCTGAGGGCTGTCTGCAGAGTCGTGTCCGGTAGGGTCCTGTTTATAGTGTGAAGCCGGCCACATTTATAAACAGGAGACTACGGGGCATTTAGGGATTGTTGACCTTCTTTCTGTCATAAGATCGTGCGATAGAGCCCAGTCATAGGGAAACCAGATCCCACCTGTAAGCCTTGCATACGACGTAATATGGTCTGACATGAGGTGGTATGATCTGTGAGATGTTGTTGGAAATTGCTCTGGGCAGATTCGGAATAGTAAGGACGGAAAAGGGTAAAATGGTAATTTTGCATAGAAAAAGACGTGTTGCGAACGTGTTCTGGAGTGTGTAAAACCTTCACCCGCCTCGAATTATGCAATAAAGGTCGTACGAGAAAATTTACGCGATTATATCGGCCCTAAGGCACCGGATTTTACCAAAGTTTCAAAGTTAAGCGTGCTCAAGCAAGAGCAATCTCATGATGGGTGACCCCCTGGGAAGTATGAGGAAATTTTACAAATTTGAGTATAAGAGACAAACGAAAATCAGTGGTGGCCCAAAGGAAATTAAATATGTACGTAATGAATGGAAACCACAATAGGTCATATAGAATGCCCCAAGCGAGGCCGAAAAAGAGACAGAAGTACGTTACGGCTTTGGAAATTTGGATAGGTTTGAACGGTGTCTGGAAGTATTTTGTGGGTTAGTTGATACTGGTGATATGTGCATGTGCATATGGACATGTATGATATTTCGTATGTGATGGAATCGACCGAAAATGAAGGGAAAATTTATGATAAGGAATTTTGCAGTGTTGTACGCGGAATCGGAAAGAAGAAACGTTGGTGCAAAAGAAACCCCTCCTCCCAAAGTGCTATAAGACCCCATAAGATCAGTTGAACATTCGAGGACGAATGTTCTAAAGGGGGGGAGGATGTTATAGCCCACATTTTGTACGTTTGAAATTTTCAAGGTCGCCGCGGGAAGTCAAGGGCGAGACGACTTCCAAAATTATTTGCATGTGTAAGTCGTGATAAAAATTATTTTGACGATTATTAACATGGAATTATTTGGAAAGGTCAAGGGTAAAAGAGAAATTTGTAAAATGGCCAATGGAAATAATGTGGAAGGTTAGGGGCAAACCCGTAATATTGAGAAAAGTCGAAGGGCAAAAATGGAAAATTTGCAAAATGGCATTTTGGTAATTTTGTGGAAAGACGAGGGACAAAATAGTAATTTCACATCAATTCTAGAAAAGTTCAAGAAAGGAGAAATAAAGAGAATTCTAGAAAGAAAAAGGATTAAGTCATCTTTTGGAAATCAAGAAAAATCTAGAAAATAATAAAGAAGAAGAAAAGGAAAGAAAAGTCTAGAGAGGGGCATGTGCCCCTCACATGGCTCTTAAGTGTATATATATATATGTGTGAGTGAGTCATCTTTTAATGAAGAGAATGAAAGGAGACAAGAAAGAAAAGAAAGAAAAAAAATTGAGAAGAGGGAGTCACGGCCATGGGGGCCGGATCGCCCATGGGAATTCATCATGGAAAAATCCTTTCTTCATGATTTCCTACTAATTAGGAGGCCCTCGTCGTTGTGAAGTAATCGTTGGAACATGAGAACCATTCTTTCTTGCCAAAAATTTACCTAGCCGAGTAGTGGAGGTAGAAGAAACAAAGGTAAGGGTTCATCTTCCTTTGTATGTTGTGAATGATTTGGACGTATTGCATGGCGTAGAAATGTGTAGAAATCATAGAAATATGGAAATTATGCATGATGAAGTTGTAGCCGTGTGGTGGTAGTATTGATTGAATATGTGTTGTATTAAATAAGTATGATGAATCAATTTATTTAGCATGTTTGTGTGTTGTGCAATGCGTAGAAAAATGAATGAAACTCATGAGATTATATATGTTGATGTTGTGGCCGTATGGGCTGATTTGGTATGGCAAGGAATGGGCAAATTTTATTTAGTATTTTTGGCCATCGTTGTTGAGAATTATATGGTGTGAATGAAAGTTAAATGACTTATGTTGAAGTTGTAATTATATGAGCCGTTTGGGAGCTAATGTGATTATAATAGGTCTTCTTGAATTTATGGAAAATAATGTTGGTAATGTATGGATTATCGGTGCCATTGATGAATTTAGAAGGAAGTTGTTAGCTTCGGGTTCTATGGTGTAGTAAATGAATTGTTTGAATATTTTGTGGAATGCTTGGAATGATTTTAAATCATGCGTAAGTGGTTGTGGATTAGTAATGAATATATGAACATGGGAATTAAATTGAATGTGAGTAGTATGGCATGGAATTGTAAGAAAAAGATTGGGAATGTTAGAATATATTTTGGGTTGAGCATTGGCGTTATTGATGATAGTTTGGCCGGGTTAAATTCCGGATTGTTATTGGTTGAAAGTTAGCCGAGCGAGAATCTCGGGGATGTCGTATTTACAGAGGAAATGCTGCCGAAATTTCGGTAGCCCATAAGTGAACTTGTATGAAAAATTAAGGCGAAGACAAGTCGGTGAATCTAATGATCATATGGATCCTTTTGAATGTAGATAAGCAAGCTGGGATAAACAAGTGTAGCTAGCGAGGCGGCACAGTATGTAAGGCTTACCCTTTTTCTTTTTACGGCATGTCCTAGAACCGTTAAGTTGTGACATAATGTGTATTTGGGGAAAATCCGCTCTTGGTCTCTCGAGTCCGTTTATGATTTCGATTTATGTCATATGTGATTATGTTAGTATCATTAAGTTGTGTACGTTTGGTTAATGAGTAAGTATAAGAAGGTTCTCGTGACTAAAGGAGTCCCGTAAGTACGAACATTTCTAACTTCGTATGTTATCTCGATTCTCGTGCGAAGTGGGCCCACAATTCCTATTACCCTCCTTATGTATGTCCGTCCGTGTGGTAACTAGATATGTCTGTCCGCATGGTAATCGGATATGTCCGTCCGTATGGCACGGGGTATGTCCGTCACCGTTTCTCCGGAAGCTCGTAAGTTTAACGTCCCCGACTTCTGTGAACGATTCGGATTTGTGTCGGAACGTCCGTTCTGATATAATATGCTTCGACCACCGGATGTGATACGCTCTGGCGTTCTGATACGATAATCTCAACGTTTGGTAGACTGATCAGAAACTTGTTTTGAGCCTCAGATATTGGTAAGAGTATCCGTCGGCCGAGTCTTGATCTATATGCATATGTTTCTCGCACTACCGCTCGTGCAAGGCTCAATGTATCTTTCATCGCGTCCGGGCCGGGTTCGATATGTTATCGTGCGCATGACGCCGCACCGTTCGATACGTCCGCCCACCGCGTCCCGGCCGGGGTTCGTTATCGTGCACCTCTATGCATTGTCCACCGCGTCCCTCATAGGCGGGCCGGGCTCGTTTTATGATATTATGATTTGATGTTCGGGGGTGGTGGCGGATGGCATCCGACGGTCCGTTCACCGCGTCCCGTACTAGAGGGCCGGGTTCGTTACCGCGCCCCTCACCGGAGGGCCGGGTTCGGTATATGCACGCCACGCGTTCGATTATACGCATATCCGATAATGATTCTCGATTCGTTACGCGCGTCCCTTAAAGAGGGCCGGGATCCGTTATCCGCATATGGATATAGTCCGTTTCACTTTCGTATGTCCGCGTTTCGCACATGAATCGAATTGCGCAACGCATTCTCGTACGTCCGTATGGTCCGCATCGGTATATGGTACGTCTCGGCATTCGTACGTCTCGTAGGATATGATCCGCGTCCGACATTACGCTCACTCGTATCCCGATTCGATTCGATTCCGTCGGTATACCTCGTACTTTTGCTCGTCTACAATCCGTCCGATATACTCGTACGTCCGCTCCGATTGCGGGTTACCGGCACGTCCGCATGCCTTCTCGTACCTCCGATTCCGTCTACGATTTTGTCCGTTATGCTTCGTACTTACGGATATCACTAAGGTTCGTCCGTTCGCTCCGTATTTTGAGTCCGGTGATGGTTTTGTCGGTCATATTTTTGTATTTCAGATTTGACTATGATGTTGTCCTCGCTATTTTCCGCCTTGCATACTCGCACATTTTCCGTACCGACCCCCGTTCTTCTGGGGCCGCGTTTCATGCCGCGTGTACCCACGGATGAGTTGAAGATGTTCCAAGCATGATTGGCGAGCTCCAATTCCTCCCGGAGCACCGCCGAGTCCGAGTACGTACGTTGTGTCTTCCGGACGGTACTAGAGACTTTGCACGTGGTGTGGGTATAGTGTGTCGGTTGTGTGAGCGGCTCCATCGCCCGATTTGTCAATTTGTGTTTGTAATAAAGTTTGTATAACTACAGATTACGTCAAGCTAGAAAGCTTTATTATGTATTTTAAGATTATTCAGTATTGAGTTTGAAAAAAAAAAAATTGATGTGTGCAATAGGAGTCTGCGGGTTCGCTCGACCTTAAATCGAGGTCGGGTGCCCATCACGTCCCTCGGAAATTGGGGCGTGACACTTACTCTTGGTCTTGGTTTTTCCTTTTCTTGGCCGAATAGGTTGGTCTTTTTTTGCTCTCAAGGTTCTTGATTTTTCTTGCTAATGAAGATGATGATATAATGGTCCCTTAAGTCATTCCTTTATTTCAAATAATGGCCAACCATGTGGCCATGGCCCACTCAAAGGTGGCCGGCCACATGGCCAAGTTTTACTCCCTCCATTTTTTCAATAATGGCCAACTTCCACAATTTCCACTTTTGGTCCCGAAGTTTCTTTGATGATTCCATACCAATAACGTCATACACACTTAGGTCTTACGACAAAATCGAAGGTCACACGTCCCGACTTCGTACCCCGGAATGGTCTTAATCCTAACTTATCATAGTTAACCCGAATCGTCCCGTCGTTCAAAATACGGGATGTAACAAAACTCAACAACCCCGAGAATTCAACTTGGCCAAAATCATCAACAACAACACCAACAACCATATTAACAACATCAATAATCAATTCAAAATGCATTCTAACATTTGTAACTCTTTCTACATACTTCAGCATTTCATTATATTCAATCCAACTACTCACATTCAAATCAACGTCAATGCTCATACGTTCAATTACTAATCCGAACCCATTCAAACAAGTTTCAAGAACACTTTAAACAACCCGCACAATATTTCAAACAACCTAAACAAAATACCATTTCACCCGAAACCAACCCAAACCCGAGAGCAACAACAACAACACCTTTCCTTCTTCTAAATTCATGAATTACACCAACAATCCACACGTTAACAATATTATTTTCATAAGTACAAAAACTACATAAGGATCACATTGGCCACTAAAACAGCCCACGACACTTTCAACTACAATTTGAATCATTAAACTTCCGTTATCAACATAGAATCCACACGACAACAACAATCAAAACACTAAATAAAATTAATTCATTCTTGGCATACAAGATGACCCATTTTCGACCACCACACCACACACAAGTTTCATGATTTCCATCCCTTTCAACACACTACAACAACCAACATGCTAAATTGTCACACCTTTAATCCGATAGGGTGTGATGGGCACCCGACCCTTACCTAGGGCCGAGCGAACCCACTGACACTCGTACTACGCATAATCATGCTGGCCCTTAAATTATGACACAAATACATACTGAAAGTTTTTCAAAGAAACATATACTTTTTTTACCTTTCTCGAATCAAATAAAATCTGTAACATATGAAACTTATAATACAATGCATAATAATACATCGGCCTACATAGCCACTTACATAACCGACATCTTATACCCACGACACTGTCTGCAAAGTCTCTAACACGGAACATGAAGCCATATCATAATACTCTGACTTGGCAGCACTCCGAAGAAAGTGGAGCTCGCCAATCCCGCTGGAACATCTTCTGCTAATATCTTCAGCTCATCTGGGTGTACCTGCGCGGCATGAAACGCAGCCCCCCGAAGAAAGGGGGTCAGTACGGAATATGTACTGAGCATGTAAAGCATGAAACATAATAAGCGGGATCATACCTGTCACACCCCGACTTTACTAGGGTGTGATGGGCACCCGACCCCATATTCGGAGCCGAGCGAACCCTCGGACTCTTAGTACACACATGCTCTCTTGGAATCATAAGACAAAGTAAAGTAAAGTACATAGTAAAATTTTTCAAAATCTTTTCGTCGTTTCTCAAGTAAACGCGGTTTGTAAATATGAGGGCTTCGTAAAATAAAAACACATCAACCAGTGGAACTCCGTTTTTAGGCTGACACACTAGACCCACGACTCGTCTCGCAAAGTCTCTAACCGTAATCATGGACCATAGCACGTGTATGTCGACTCAAAGAACTCTCCAGGGCGAGTGGAGCTTGCCAACATTGCCGGAACATCTTCTATGATGACTTCTACTCGTCGGGGGGTACCGCGCGGCATGAAACGCAAGGCCACAAGAAGGGGCGTCGTACGAATAGTGTACCGAGTATGTAAGGCATGACGGTAACATAGAAAGAGATATGATCATGTGCAACAACAAAGATAGAGAAGTAAAGCACGTCATGTGAAAGAGAGTATCCTGTACACATGGAATATATCAGGTAAAGCTGTATCCGGTACATCGGGATCATATAATGTAAAGCTGTAACTCGAGCATATGAGTAATAACTGCATGGAAAACATAGAATATATCATAGGATAGCGGAGTAACTCGTGCATCCGAGTGCCTCCGGGGCGGATGCCATGCATGCTTATTTGGTCATATCGGGTCATAGTGCCGCACGAGACGGCTCGCCCACATAGCGCCGAATACTCCGGCCCTCAGCCATAAATCCCTCGTCCGGGCATCCCGCGTCCGGGATGATAAGCCAGCTGACTAGGTGGTAATGAAACATAGTTTCCTTCCCAATTCCTAGGTATTCAAGTATCCCATCCCCCCAACCCATGTTCATATTTAGCATGTAAGAGAGCCCAAGGAAATGAGGTATTTATCGGAGTGACGTAAGGTCGGAAACCTCCGATCGCATTATGGAACAATCATGGTCGCTTTGTCTCACCTTGAAGGAACGATAATCATAAGGCGAGACTATCAACATAGAAAATATCATAGCATATCTGACATCATCATTGTCATCATAGAATCATAGCCATCATAGGATCATAGTCATCATAGAATCATAGGCATCATAGAATCATAGTCGTCATAGAATCATAGTTGTCATAGAACCATAGCCATCATAGAATCATAGTCCCCATAGAATCATAGACATCATAGATTCCTAGTCATCATAGGATTATAGTCGTTGTTTAAGTCATAAAACCGGCAATGTTGTAAAACTTAGTTTTTAAGGAAAAATGTATATTTTGGGAAAACTCCCGTAAACTTTTAGTAAAAGAGAATCATATTGGGGTCGAGGGTTTAGTTAAAAACAACTTTTATTTAGTAGTCGGAAGGGTGTCCATAAGTGTTCTTAGCTATAGAACGGAAAATAAGCCCAATAGAACAAATGAGGGAATCCGGAATAGTGGGCCCACCTCGAGTCAAATGAGGCGGCGTACATAATTTAAGTATAAAACATTTCGTGACATGACTTATAAGGGTCTTAGGGCATACGGATCTTATTCATGCAAGTTCTAGGTGTCTAGATAATTCTTTCGACTATTCATAGGCATTTAGTTCAATTCTACTGAATGAATAGTAGCCAAATTCAAGCTCGGATTTCTAGGATTAGAATGGTCCCCGAGACACGTATTCAAGCCTATTACATCTAAGACATGCCATAGAAAGAAGGTGAAGCCTTACATACCTCTTTCCGCTCCTTCTGCTATTCCAAATCCAAGTTGCAAATCCGCCAGAATCTACAATTTGGTCACATTTACCAAACCTTAGCTAAGGGCATTTATGAGTCAATTCTTTAAAGCAACACTTTGTCTGCCGAAACTTCGACAGCATTTCCCCTGTAAATACACCGTCCCGAGAATATGGCTCGGCCCAATTTAACAACAACAACCCGAGAATGGAACTCGTCCACAATATCAACAACAAAACCAACAATAGCATCTCCAAACATATTCAATTTAATTCAATAACATTTCATTCACCTTCAAATAAACTACGCCCATTCAAACTCACATTATTGATCGTTCGTTCAATATTATTCCGAGGCCTTTCTCACACGATTTAAGAACACTCCAAACAATATATACAATTTTCAAAACAACCTAAACCATATGCTACTTCACCCGAATTCCTTCAACTACATTAGGACATCAATAACACATTTTCTTTTTTTTCCAAACTCATAATCCATATCGACAATCCCGTACGTTTACAACATTACTTTCATAAACTCAAGAAAGAATATTAAAATTACATTACTTCCAAATCAGCCCCTATGCACGGCTCAACAACAATATGCATAACTTCATAAATTTCCATCCATTCCAACATATCATAACGCATACAAACCTCCCATGACAACACTAAAACACTAAGTAAAATCAATTCATTCCTTGTCATGCCAAATCAGCCCATACGGCCACAACATCAACATATGTAACCTCATAATTTTCATTCATTTTCCATGCATTATTACACGTCCACAACACCCACAAAACATGCAAAAGAGAATAGAATCTTACCTCCATCCACTTGCTTCCTTCATCCTCGGCTAGGTTGCTCTTTTGCAACAACAAATGGTTTTCTTCCTCCAACAACTACTCCATATGGTATAGGACCTTCCATTTAGTAGAAAACTAGAAGGAGAAATATTTTCCATGATCAACTTGAGGGAGAAGGTTCGGCCAGCTCCATGGCCGTGACCCTCTCTCTTCTCCCTTTCTTTCTTTCTCTCCAATCTTCTTGAATTTTCTTGAGGTTCAAATGATGAGTTGTGCCTTATCTTATTATCACATATATATATATATATATATATGGCTAGGCACATGGCCGGCCACCTCCCTTTGTTTTTCCAATTTATTTTCTTTTTCTTTCCCTCCAAATTTCTCCAATTTTCTAGATTTTTCTCAATTAATAAAGATGACCAATGACCTTATTTTGTCATCCCTTATGCATATATGGTTCCCACAATAAGATGAACACTTGTCCCATTACATGGCTTGCAATAATTGACCAAAATGTAAGTGGGGCCCACAACCTCAATGGCTTCTCCAGAAAGTCATGAACTATAATAGTTTCCAAATTCCACATTTGCTCTTAAGATTCCATGCCAATTAATATTTACGAGCAACTTGCGCATTAAAACGGAACCGGAGAATAGCCTTGCCCTTAACTTCCCGCAATTATCTTAAAATATTCCAACGTACAAAATGCGGGATGTAACATCCTTCCCCCCTTTAGAACATTCGTCCTCGAATGTTCAACTAGCCCTGCGGGGTCTCATAAGCGCCTTGGGGGAGAAGCTCCCTTTTTAAAGCTATTCCCATCCTTTATATTAGCTCTTACGCCATCCAATACCGTCCTCTTGTCATACTCTTTCTCTTCCTATACGTCCATTTCCCGGCGTCGCACTACTCAAAGTTTGTGCGAACTTCTCATATTACCTTATACATTATCCGGACTTCTATCCACTCATTGTCGGTTTCCCCCGACCTTACTAATTCACTTCAGTAAAGGGTCTCCTTAGCAGCTCAAGCGTTCATGCCAAATACACTACCGTATCAACTGTCTATATCTCATCCTTACATTCCCCTCACTTGCTTCCCCCCTTTTGGGGTGTACCTATACCATTATCCATTTATACTTCGCCTCATATCCTCATTCCTAATCTCAATCTACAGTGGAATAATAACAGCTTACTTGGCAACACTTGCATTATTTACTCTTGCTATCACTCAAACTTCGGTACCCTTACTCGATTAATGCCTTTGTACCGTAGCTTCGGTTGCTGGGATTCACATGTCTACCGATACCATCATATTTGGGATACCCTACACCTTCACATACACATATATTCAATTACTACTAACTAGCCCACAAAATACGTCCTAACGCTGTTCAAGCCTATCCTAGTTCTAAGGCTGTGACACACTTTCTGTCTCTTTTCCGAACTATTCCACCTCATCTTACGCGTCCTCTTAAGGTCTCCATCCATCCATATATTCTTGTTTTCCTTAGGTCACTCTTAGCTTCTCATTTGTCCCTTGTATCTTACTTTGTAAAACTTTTAGTTTACTTCCCAGGGGGTCACCCATCCTGAAATTGCTCCCACCTGAGCACGCTTAACCCCGGAACTTTGGCGGAATTCGGTGCCTTAACACTGATATTTTTGCGTCCACTTTCCCACATGGCCTTTACTACTCGGTCTGAAGCCAATCAAAACTTTATAACTTCCGAGACATTTTCGTAATGCGTCCTTTCTTTTACAATGACCGTTTTACCCTTTACCAGTCCCGATGATCACTTTCCCCCTGCATGTACGACTATTTCCTGTTTGGCCTCCGCTCCATGTAACGAACAAGTATATCACCCAATCTTACCTTTTCTGACTTTCCATATCATCATTCGCCTTTTTCCGCCGATACTGGGCGCCTACGGGAATCAACGATTAATATAATGAATCTTACTTCCTATGACTTGGCTCTATCGCACGATCTAATGACAGAAAGAAGGTCAACCATTCCTAAATGCCCTGCAGCCTCCCGTTTATAGATGTGGCCGGCTTCACACCCATAAACGGACTCTACCGACAAGACTTTGCGTACAACCCTTGGACCGACCTGCTCTGATACCACTTTGTCACACCCCGACTTTACTAGGGTGTGATGGGCACCCGACCCCATATTCGTAGCCGAGCGAACCCTCGGACTCTTAGTACACACATGCTCTCTTGGAATCATAAGACAAAGTAAAGTAAAGTACATAGTAAAAATTTTCAAAATCTTTTCGTCGTTTCTCAAGTAAACGCGGTTTGTAAATATGAGGGCTTCGTAAAATAAAAACACATCAACCAGTGGAACTCCGTTTTTAGGCTGACACTCTAGACCCACGACTCTGTCTGCAAAGTCTCTAACTGTAATCATGGACCATAGCACGTGTATGCTGACTCAGCAACTCTCCAGGGCGAGTGGAGCTTGCCAACATTGCTGGAACATCTTCTATAATGACTTCTACTCGTCGGGGGGTACCTCGCGGCATGAAACGCAGCGCCACAAGAAGGGGCGTCGCAAGACGAATAGTGTACCGAGTATGTAAGGCATAGACGGTAACATAGAAAGATATATGATCATGTGCAACAACAGCATAGAGAAGTAAAGCACGTCATGTGAAAGAGAGTATCCTGTACACATGGAATATATCAGGTAAAGCTGTATCCGGTACATCGGGATCATATAATGTAAAGCTGTAACTCGAGCATATGAGTAATAACTGCATGGAAAACATAGAATATATCATAGGATAGCAGAGTAACCTGTGCATCTGAGTGCCCCTGGGGCGGATGCCATGCATGCTTATTTGGTCATATCAGGTCATAGTGCCGCACGAGACGGCTCGCCCACATAGCGCGGCGTGCACCGGCCCATAAATCCCGCGTCCGGCATCCCGCGTCCGGATGATAAGCCGCTGACCAGTGGCAATGAAACATAGTTTCCTTCCCAACACCCCAGGTATTCAAGTATCCCATCCCCCCAACCCATGTTCATATTTAGCATGCAAGAGAGCCCAAGGAAATCGTATTTATCGGAGTGACGTAAGGTCGGAAACCTCCGATCGCATTATGGAACAATCATGGTCGCTTTGTCTCACCTTGAAGGAACGATAATCATAAGGAGAGACTATCAACATAGAAAATATCATAGCATATCTGACATCATCATTGTCATCATAGAATCATAGCCATCATAGGATCATAGTCATTATAGAATCATAGGCATCATAGAATCATAGTCGTCATAGAATCATAGTTGTCATAGAACCATAGCCATCATAGAATCATAGTCCCCATAGAATCATAGACATCATAGATTCCTAGTCATCATAGGATTATAGTCGTTGTTTAAGTCATAAAAACTGGCAATGTTGTAAAACTTAGTTTTTAAGGAAAAATGTATATTTTGGGAAAACTCCTGTAAACTTTTAGTAAAGAGAATCATATTTGGGGTCGAGCGTTTAGTTAAAAACAACTTTTATTTAGTAGTCGTATGGTATCCATAAGTGTTCTTACTATAGAACGGAAAATAAGCTTAATAGAACAATAAGAGGGAATCCGGAAATAGTGGGCCCACTCGAGTCAAATGAGGCGGCGTACATAATTTACGTATAAAACGTTTCGTGACATGACTTATAAGGGTCTTAGGGCATACGGATCTTATTCATGCAAGTTCTAGGTGTCTAGATAATTCTTTCGACTATTCATAGGCATTTAGTTCAATTCTACTAAATGAATAGTAGCCAAATTCAAGCTCGGATTTCTAGGATTAGGAATGGTCCCCGAGACACGTATTCAAGCCTATTACATCTAAGACATGCCATAGAAAGAAGGTGAAGCCTTACATACCTCTTTCCGCTCCTTCGCTATTCCAAATCCAAGTTGCAAATCCGCCAGAATCTACAATTTGGTCACATTTACCAAACCTTAGCTAAGGGCATTTATGAGTCAATTCTTTAAAGCAACACTTTGTCTGCCGAAACTTTGACAGCATTTCCCCTGTAAATACACCGTCCCGAGAATATGGCTCGGCCCAATTTAACAACAACAACCCGAGAATGGAACTCGGCCACAATATCAACAACAAAACCAACAATAGCATCTCCAAACATATTCAATTTAATTCAATAACATTTCATTCACCTTCAAATAAACTACGCCCATTCAAACTCACATTATTGATCGTTCGTTCAATATTATTCCGAGGCCTTTCAAACACGATTTAAGAACACTCCAAACAATATATACAATTTTCAAAACAACCTAAACCATATGCTACTTCACCCGAATTCCTTCAACTACATTAGGACATCAATAACACATTTTCTTTTTTTCCAAACTCATAATCCATATCGACAATCCCGTACGTTTACAACATTACTTTCATAAACTCAAGAAAGAATATTAAAATTACATTACTTCCAAATCAATTTCATGCACGCTCAACAACAATATGCATAACTTCATAAATTTCCATCCATTCCAACATATCATAACGCATACAAACCTCCCATGACAACACTAAAACACTAAGTAAAATCAATTCATTCCTTGTCATGCCAAATCAGCCCATACGGCCACAACATCAACATATGTAACCTCATAATTTTCATTCATTTTCCATGCATTATTAAACGTCCACAACACCCACAAAACATGCAAAAGAGAATAGAATCTACCTCCATCCACTTGCTTCCTTCATCCTCGGCTAGGTTGCTCTTTTGCAACAACAAATGGTTTTCTTCCTCCAACAACTACTCCATATGGTATAGGACCTTCCATTTAGTAGAAAACTAGAAGGAGAAATATTTTCCATGATCAACTTGAGGGAGAAGGTTCCGGCCACTCCATGGCCGTGACCCTCTCTTCTCCCTTTCTTTCTTTCTCTCCAATCTTCTTGAATTTTCTTGAGGTTCAAATGATGAGTTGTGCCTTATCTTATTATCACATATATATATATATATATATATGTGGCTAGGCACATGGCCGGCCACCTCCCTTTGTTTTTCCAATTTATTTTCTTTTTCTTTCCCTCCAAATTTCTCCAATTTTCTAGATTTTTCTCAATTAATAAAGATGACCAATGACCTTATTTTGTCATCCCTTATGCATATATGGTTCCCACAATAAGATGAACACTTGTCCCATTACATGGCTTGCAATAATTGACCAAATGTAAGTGGG
>NW_026727555.1:0-31777 GCF_029784015.1 Lycium ferocissimum
ACGTAATGGCATATCAGGAATGTATTAAGAGGGAGACAAGGAGTGAAAAAAAAAGAGTACTTGCAAGTTGACGAGCGATTGTGGCATGATAAATCAAGACGCGACAAAGGAAACAACACGAGCGCGGGATACGAGTTGATATCTGATTACGTACACAAGAACAAAGAGGTGATGGAGTGCATAGATGAGTCCAATGAAGGAGTTAAGAGCGTGGGAAGAAACTGACCAATGTATAGTGTAAAGATACAATGATCGGATTCTAAGAGGAAGGCAACGAACCAAGGGAGATGCTGTGGGTTGTAAACTACAACATTAGAAGACGAATGTTTTTAAGGGGGAAGGATGTTACACCCCGTATCTTTGAAAAACACTTAACAATTTGAAACATAAGTACGTTGAGTTAGGGTTAAGTAAAACTAATTTGGAATATAAGGAGCAAGCATTATTAAGTATATTTAATGAGTGAAGACATCGATTTCTCAACAAGATCAAATTTTATGATTGTATGATGAACTCCCTTGAAAAACATTGGCGCGCGTCTTATATACCGGAAGGTTTTATAAGGAAATGAGTGGAAGAAATAGAGTAGTACGACTTTGGGAAAAGGATAGGTAAAGTTTCATATGAAAAGGTTGGTCCAACTTGAGGGAAGAATATCTCTTAGCGTACGAAGCGGTTTAAGGTGTTTCAAAAGCCTTGAATGAAGTTCGTCGAGTCTAGTTTCTAACGCAAAAAACTTCTCCTCAATAGGACATTGGGGTAAGGAGCTATGGATGTTACAAGTTGGGATGGCAGGCCAGGAAAATAGCCTGCGCGAACGCACCAGGGAGTGGCGCGAACGCGCAGGTGGCCAAGGGCCAACTCAGCGCGAACGCACCACCACAGGGCGTCAACGCGCTGAGCAAATTTAGGCTCGGGTGGAGGATTAAGATTGTATGACCTAAGTAGAAGAATATATATATATATATATATGACATTTGGAGACCGTATGGCGTAAATTAGTTCATACGTTACTTGATGAAAAGCCTCGTAACCGTAAGCTAAGGTGAGGCCCACATGCCGGGGTTTTATAAGGGATATATGAAAAGTAATATGAGTAGTACATGGGAAGTTGAGCAAGTCTTAAGAAGGACCCTTAAGACAAATGTGGGCGTAAGCCCTCCAAAAGGATGATTTAAGGATACGTTTTCGGATGATCTGACTTGGGGAGGCCAAAACGCCATGATAAGCTTGGAATTTGGAGTCAAACTAAAAATGAAAGTTGTAGATAATTGAATTATATTTCCAACCATAGGTCGTGGTCCATAACATGATATCGGGATCAAGAGGTATGACCTTTTTATTGAACGAACGCGCAGGCAGTGGAATAAGCCAGCGCGAACGCGCTGACCATTTTTTAGATCGGTGCAACCCGAGCCTAAACACTTATGAAAGGGGACCTATAAGTTTCCCTAAACCTCTGGAAACTTCCACCAACTTCCACTCATCAATTTTCACGTGAATCCAAGTATAATTTTCGAATTCTAGTCCAGACAGCAGACAATTGTGATTATAAAATTGTACAGCGGGGCGCTTTGGCTTAAATCCAAGAAGGAAAGTGAAGACATAGTAATAATATTGGGAGTAAGGTATGAATCTCTTATCATTAATGTTAATTTTGATTTATTTACGGAGGTAAAGTCGTTAAATAATGGTGTAGCTAGTTGGTTAGTCATGGAAGTTGAAAAACAGTGTGTGGGCTGTTTTATGGCACATATTGGTGTTGGAAATGATGTTATTGATGTTGATATTGTTGCTGTTGTTTTGGTTGCTGAATTGAAATTTCGGGCTAAGCATAGAAACAGGGGATATGCTACGTAAATTTCGGCAGATTTTAAGGAGGTTTAAATTGAAGGTTTAGGATAAGTATCTAATAGTGAGCCTAACCATAGTATGAATGGTCTTATATGTAGACTTGCGGGCTCAAACGGATAAGCGTCGGTAGATGAAGGCTGAACAAGTATGTAAGGCTAAACCCTTTCTTTCTAAAGGCATGATTTCTACGTTAGGACACCATATATGTTTCCATAACCTACTTACTTCTAAAAGTTGGAAGTTCATTATTTTTGAAAGCTTCTTATCTTTGCCAAAGATGAGGTGTTTTCTATGATGAACATGAGGATGGTGATTTTAATTCTAGAAATTCCAACGCTTATGACTTAATACTATTATGAGATTATTGAGCTTATTTCATGATTTTCTCGATTTAATTCACTGTTGTTGATCTCACCTTATGTTACTTGTTCCTTCAAGGTAAGACATAGCGATGATGGTTGATCCATAAAATAAATCGGAGGTTAACGACCTTACGTCACTCCGCTAAAGTAGTAGCTTTTATTTGAACTCACATACATGCTGTGAGTATATATATGTACATAGCTATTTTATGACATTACTGAGTGTTATTATTTCATTTCTCTTATGCACTGCATTCATTCTCATTCTTTATGTACATAAAAAAGGCACAGTTGACAGGGGGGGACGCTGTCGCCTTTGTTGTGATGCATATATGCATAAGGTATAGTTAACAGGGGGTGACGATGTGACCTTTGTTGTGATATATATATATATACATATATATATATATATATATGTATACAAGGCACAGTTGACAGGGAGTGACGCTGTGGCCTATAATGAGATGTTTATATATATAAGGCACAGTTTACAGGGGATGACGCTGTGACCTATAATGTGATGTTTGTATGTATAAGGCACAGTTGATAGGGGTGACGTTGTGGCCTATAATGTGATATTTATATATATATATATATAAGGCACACGGTGTACGACGTATGGCCTATGATGTGATGTTTATATATATAAGGCACGATTGACGAAGCGAGGTGGTCGTGACCTATGATGTGATGTTTATATAGATAAGGCACAGTTGAGGTAATATTTGTGTCCTATGATGTGATGTTTATATATATATATATATTTATATATAAAAGGCACAGTTGACAGGGGGTCACGCTGTGGCCTATGTTGTGATGTTTTTAGAGGTGACCATGTGGCCTAT
This sequence comes from Lycium ferocissimum, assembly GCF_029784015.1. Lineage (NCBI taxonomy): Eukaryota > Viridiplantae > Streptophyta > Magnoliopsida > Solanales > Solanaceae > Lycium > Lycium ferocissimum. The sequence continues at coordinate 3,062 of NW_026727555.1, forward strand.
GTGGGGGCGTTCATGTGCGTTATTATAGATATGCGTGCTTTCTTGATATATCCATACTGATTTATTTATCGTTGCACATTCATTGACATGTCTTAGATGTCTTCTATTATTTTATGGATGTTGATCTCATGTCTTACATACTCAGTACATCATTCGTACTAACGTCCCTTCTTGTGGACGTTGCGTTCATGCCCGCAGGTGTAGATAGACAAGATGAGGTTCTTTCATCGTAGGCTGCCTTCGTGTACCGCCCGATTGGTGAGCTCCACTTCTTCCCGGAGCGCTGCCGAGTCTAGATGTATATATGTTTGTATGATTTTTATTCTGGGCATGTCGGGGGCCCTATCCCGACTTGAATACTTCAGTCATGTTCATAGAGGCTTTGTAGACAATTCCTGTGTATAGCGTAGTTATGTTCCGTCGGTCATTATATTGGTGTTGTGGGTCCATTGGACATATATTTATTCATGATATTGCATTCATACCTAGCCTTAGCTTTATTTTGTCATTCGAAGCATAGAGAACACAAGTTATAAGTTGGTTCGCTCGGTTTCCGTAAGGTGCGGGGTGCCAATCACGCCTTGTCAAGGGTGGGGTGTGACAGATATTACTTGTGTGCCATGTGTGGTACTGTTTGAGATTGAATTGGTTATGTATATTCCATTGCATCGTATTCATACTCATTTCCATGATACATTGATATTGCATGGTTATGGTATTGATAATGATAAGTGAGAGAGTGTAGCATCCGAGGTCTTTTTTGGAGAGCGTAAAAGAGAGATGAGAGTCCGTGATCCGAGGTCATTTATCGGAGCGAAATGAGTGTATGTTGCCCGAGGTCTCTTATCGGGAACAAATGAGTTCTTGATGCTTAAGGTCTCTTGCCGAGATATAGAGAGTGCTCGTCGCCGAGGTTGTTGTCGAGACGAGTGGTACATAGACTTCATGGATCCTCTAGGGTTGTGTTGCCAAGATGTGATGTTCCATTTTCGGAAGACATATGTATGGTGCATATGCATTTCATTCATCATACATATATTATTTCATTGCATTGTACCTTATGGTTTCCTGCGATATTATTGTCATATGGTTGTGATGTACTGGTTCAGACTGGTTGTACTGAGACTTGGTACTGTTGGGTTTAGATGTTATAGCATAGATGATGACTTATTGTGATATGATTGTGATGTACTGGTTCGGATTGGTTATACTGAGATTTGGAACGGTTGGGTTTAGATGCTATAACATAGGTGATGACTTTTACCGAGGATATGGATTTGTGTTGACTTGTACCTTATTGTTTTACGTGTTTATCTTGCTTTGTTGTCTTGATATACGTTAGCTAGTCTTAGTCGGCCTATGATACCTACCATTACTTGTTGTTGTATTGACCTGCACTTGCTGCATTTTGTATGAATGTAGAGTCCCAGGTTGGATCCACTTCTACCCTTCGTGGCTGATACTTGAGGATTGCTAATTCGAGTCTTTTCAGGGTGAGCATGAGGACGTTCGCTGCCTGAAGAATCCTCCTACTATTATGTCTTGCGTTCTATTTTAAGACTATTTATGTATTATTATTCTGACTCGTAGTATTTAGTTTAGATGCTCTTGTATGACCAGACCAGATACTAGGTTAGATTTCATTTACTTCCGCACGTATTTATATTATATTGTGAGACTTACGTTATTTTACCTTCTTCCGCTATTTTTTATTATTTGTGAATGTTGAGTTAAGGGTTCGCCTATCGAGGTGGGAAAGGTAGGCGCCCGCACGACTTAGTGAAATTGGGTGAGTGACAGTTGGTATTAGAGCCCTAGGTTACCCGATCTATAATACAAGAGCGTGTCTTATAGAATCTCGTGAAATGCTACGATAAGCTCCGTATTTATCTGCGCGAGGATATAAGACATTTAGGAAGCTTCCAATTCTTTCATTCTCTCATGCGACTTCAATCAAATTGGCATCTAGTCGATCCCAATTAGTATCTGGACTTTCTTATCTTAATCACCCACGGAGGGTGGAAACTTCTCCTTAAATTCTTATGCGAATGGTTGATCTAGGCCGTGTTGTGGTATGGTACAAGATGTGTTAATCTAATTTGGACACATGATCAAGTTCAGTGTCTAGCTATGGCCTAAGGATTTGATTGTGTGGAGTCACAATTAGACTCAATTGTTATGTAGAGTCGCGATTAGACTTGTTATTGTGGGAGTTCGTGTGAAATGGGAAAGATAGTTCAGAGAATTACATGATCTCCATGTTTCAGCGTTGGGTTGCTTGGAAGTGACAAAGTGCATTGATGGCTGAACAATAGTGGGTTGCTCGATGATATGATTGGCTTGGAAATTTTTTTAGCTTTGTCAAGACTTTATGATGGTGTGCGTGACACTGGTTTACCAATGGCAGGTCAATGATTTAACAGCGATAGAATATTAGACGTCGGTATGTGAGGATAAGTGTAAGTTCGATAATGACCATCGAATTTGGGAAAATTTATTGTGATCGTGGGTAATAAAGAAAAGAAGTTGAAAATAAAGACATGACGGAAGACTTTTATGGAAAGCGTGTAGCGGAGTGACACTTCATAGAATATCTTAGATATGAGTACTTTTCATGAGATTGGGAAGGAAAAAATTAGTATCTGACATGGTTATCAGGAAAAGGTTGCGACTGGTGCAAAGGGTCATTCTTGTTATGGGCTCGATGACGTTAAAAGACGAATCTTTTATGAAGAGAATGTTATGGGCACATCGATTGATTGGTAAATTTGATTGAGTTGTAGGCTTTTGAGGAGCTAGTAATCAACTGATTGAAATGACTGTTACACCTTGGAAAATTTTGTGATGTTTGCATTATGAGTAAACTAACGCAAGCCTAAAGTGGACATGAAGGCCTTATAAGGTTAGGAAGGGTATTTGATAACTTTAAGTGTATACCTTATGGTTTTAGAGTCATATGAAGCGGTGGGAGTAAGTTTGTTGGTGAAATTGGAGTTTGAGTCATGTTTTGGGAAGATTTCGTAGCATTTGAGTTATACATTGATTAGCATTACCCTGAGGGGAAGCTATAGGGCCCCTTAGATGGTTAATAAAGTTTTATACAAGTGACAAGAAGGTTCCATAAGGATTGGAGGTCAAACGAATCGAAAAGAACGCAATTTTGCGAACCCGGAGAAATTGGGGTAGTATGCGCCGCATACTGGCCGTAAGCTCACCATTTTGGGTGATCTTTCTTCCCAACATCACCACTATATTGTGAAGGGAGTATGCGGCCACATACTCACCGCAAATTGGAGCGGGGAGGGGGGGGGGGCGACTTTGCCACCTTTTGAAATCCCAAGAGACCTTATTTTCGTTTTAGCTTCCTACACTTATTTCCCCACACTTCTAGAGGGTTCTTGAGAGTTATTGAAGGTTCTATATCACTCTAAACCTTTATATATCATCAAGAGAGGAGATCAAACATCAACATCTCAAGATCAATCCATGGAATGTGATGGTTCTTGCTTACTTCCAAAGTTGTGATAAACTTGGTCTTAAAAAGAGTTGAGGAAGGTAAAGTTCTTCTATAATAAGGTATGTTCATCCAATCATTTACATGATTGAGTTGATATAAAGGTTTAGTAACTCTTGGAAAGGAAAATAATAATGTGGAGAAGTCATAAGTGTTAGAGTGAAGAAGATGACTATGAAATAAACTTAAAAAGGGATTTTGGATAAATTTGAGGCTAAATTGGATATAACTTCTTGATTATGATATTGTGGATGTTGTTATTTTTGTTTGGGAGCTGTTTTATAATATGGTAGAAGTCGATAAAATAGGGGAAGTGCTATTAAGAATGTTTTCAAGACTTAACCTTAGTATGAATCCTTTTGAATGTAGATTTTTCAGGCTTTGGAGGAAACCATTTTGTAGTTAACAAGACGTAAAGGTATGTAAGGCTAACCCTTTCTTCTAAAGGCATGATTCCCTAGTTGAGAACCTATACATGATATCCTCAATATTCCTACTCCTAGAAATACTAGAAGCTCATAATTTTCATGATTCTTATGATATTGTTAACAATGTTCTTTGTGATGATAATGATAACGATTATGATAATGATTTCAATTCTTGAGATGCAAAAGCTTAAAGTTCTTAATGTTCTCATGACACTATTGAGCTTGTCACATGATTATCGATTGTATCAATTGTTGTTGACCTCATCTTATAATAGTTGTTCTTCCAAGGTGAGATATAGTGATGATGATGATTTCATAATAGAAATCAGAGGTTTACCGACCTTACGTCACTTCGATAGAGTAGTAACGTTTCATTTGAGCTCTCATGCATGCTTATTATATATGTATGTATTTTCTCACACCACGCCGTGCTATAGCCGGCCGGGCAGACATATAGATGTACACACCACTGCAGTGGGCAGCACATGATATCGTCCCGGATGCGGGATGTCGGATGCGGGATAATGATGATAACACCATGCCTATATGGCCGGGCAATATACTATACATATGATGATAACACCGCACCTATGTGGTCGGGCAGTATACTATATATACATGGATGTACGTGTAAGATGTTGTTTTGAAAGCAAAAGCTAAGCATGTATAATATCCGCCTTAAGAGGCAATCAGATATACAGGTTATCTCTTTTAACTCCTGCTCCTTATATCTTTATTATGTTGTTATTCATGCCTTCCATACTCAGTACATTATTTGTGCTGATGTCCTTTTCTTGTGGAGGCTGCGTTCATGCTCACAGGTAGGCAAGGCGACGGATCAGACCCCAAGTTGATTCATCAGCGGAGTCTTGAGTGCTCCACTTACTCGGAGCCGCGCCCATTGGTATTTCCCTTATGCATACTTATTTGGGCACGGCGGGGTCCTGTCCCGTCCATATGATTTCTTGTACTCTATATAGAGGCTCGTAGACAGATGTTTATAGTTAAACGTCTCATAACCTTACCGGTTCATATTTTGTATATCATTTTTGTAGCCTTGTTGACTTGTTTATATATATATATAGGCATAGTTGACGATAACCATATAGATAAGCTATTAATTGATGTTTCATGCCCGTATAGATTATGATAACAGTGAGAAAGCCATGTGGTCCACCCATATACGATTATAAGAAGCATGATAGTAGGTGCTTGGTGGGTTAGCTCCGGGTACCCGTCATGGAACTCCAGTTGGGTCGTGACAAAAGTGGTATCAGAGCAGTTCGTCCTGGGTGTGTCTACCAGCCGTGTCCAATAGAGTCTTATTTATGGGTGCGAAGCGCGCCACACTTATAAGCAGGAGGCTGCAGGGCATTTAGGAATGATTGACCTTTTTTCTTCATCATAAATTGTGTGATAGAGCCATGATACAAGAATTCTCTTTTCTTCACCGTGTGTTATGTTTTCAGCGATGCCTATGAAGAGAAAAGCTATCGCGGCCTAGACGGGCAAGAAGTGGTCGGAAGAAGGAATGAGCGGGAGCCGCCGGCAGATATAGAGGAGGGTGAGTCCCAGAATGAGGTTCCATCTCGGACCTCTCATACTCCACCCATTTCAAAGAAGCACGAAGGCCTCGGCCTCTAGCTCCAATACTGGATTCAGCTCCACCGGATGGCTCGGGTCGGGGAGACGAGAGAGGCCATCCATTTGCCGACCTGGGTTCGTGTCGTGTTCAACGGCGGGCAGTCACGGTGATAGAGCTGTCAATGCAAGAGCCTGTGATTTTATTAGTTTGAACCCTCTAGAATTATTAGGGTAAAAAACTGGATTAGGACCCTTAGAGCTTGATAGATGAGATGTTGAGGAAATTATGGATAGTACATGCTTCGGATATTGAGTTGGTATATTTGGCCTTTTATAGATTGCGGGATATGATTGTTCATCGGTACAGCACCTGGATATCTTCTAGAGGGGTAAATGTACCTCCCCCGGTACGGCAAAAGTTTGTCAATGCTTTCCTCCGACACTATTTGCCACCAGAGGTTCGAGGGCCTAGAGCTGACAAATTCTTAAATCTTAGATAAGGGAATATGTGTGCTCGAAATTATAGCCTTCATTTTAATTCCTTGGCTAGGTATGATCTAGCCATAGTAGATGATATAGGGGACCACGTATACCGGTTTGGGAATGGTTTGGGGCCACATTTGATGGATAAATGTTACACCCCGTAGTTTTGTATGTTGTGATTCGAGCTACCTTTCAGGAGGTATGTGCCCTTATATGTGTTTAACTTATGGTTATAAGGGTTTAAGTGCATATTGTAAGCTATGGAAGGATTGAAGGGCAAGTGAATTAAGGAAATTAGATTTGTTGGAACTTGGAGGAGAATATGAGGGGTAATTTTGGCCCAACTTGGAGAAAGAATATCTTTTAGTAGATGAGGAGTTTTGAAGCAAGGTAAAAGCCTAAAAATGAAGTTCGTCGAGTCTAGTTTCTAACCCAATAAATCGCTCATCGATAGAACATCGGAGTAGAGAATTATGGGCGTTACAATTTTGGCTGACAAAGCAAAAACGTGTGCTACAAGATCGCAAGCATATACTGGCACACAAGAATGCTCGATAGGTGACCACCCGAATTTGACCCACTATTTAAGGATCCAATCTGATCCTAAACCTCATTTTTTCAGCCAAGAACACTCCAAATATTTCCCAAATCTTCTAGAAAAGTCTCCAAACTATCGTCCACTAGATTTTAACGCAAATTGAGTGAAATCCTCGAATTTAAGTCTGGACAACACATAGCTGCGATTATAATATCGAATTGCGGCGAAACTTAGCTTGGATTCAAGGTGATAATCGAAGATATTGCAATTCTAGCGGGTGAAAGGTAGGAATTTTTTCTTATTAGTATTGATTTAAGCTTATCTACGAATGAAAAGTTACTAAATAAGCGTATAAGGAATTTATGAGTCGAAAAATTGCATAAAACATCGTGTGAGATGTTTATGGAATATTTTGGTGTTGATAATATTGTTTTTGATGTTGGTATTGTTGTTGTTGTTGTTGGTTGCTGAGTTGAGATTTTGGGCTAGGCATATAAACAGAAAGAGATCCGAAATTTTAGCATTCTAGAAAGATTTATTTGGAGGCTTAGGATAAGTATATGACAACGGGCCTAATAATAGAATGAATGGTTTTATATGTAGATTTTAAGACATGAGGTAGGTTGGAAATAAGCGAGCTTAAGTATGTTATATTTATCATTTCAAAGGCATGATTCCTATGTTTTGATTCCATACAAGACATCCATAATATTTTTACTCTAGAAATGCCGTGAAGTCTATAGTTTTGAAGAATCTTACGATGACTCCAATCTGAGATTTTCAAGCCTAAGGTTCTAGATGATTTCATGACGTGACTAAGCGTGCTATATAACATTTACTATGTCCGAGTGTGCTATATAATATATGGCCTCGAAATTTTATGTCCGAGTGTGCTATATAACATATGAGCTTGATATGTATAAGTGGGCTATATAACATGACGCCTCGAATATGTCCGAGTGTGCTATATAATATATGGCCGAAAAATTTATGTCTGAGCGTGCTATATAACATATGGCCTCAGCTTATGTTATGGATCATTCAAAGTGATACATGATAGTGGTGATGATTATGGTAGTGATGAAGATCCTTATTATCCAAACGAACCCAGCAAATAAATAAATTCCAAAGACTCTATTCTTAGACAGTGTAGGGATATTCGTATCCTTGACCTCTTAAGTCCCGAAGGGGGCACCCACAAGTTGTGCTATTTCATAATGTTGTCTAATTCACGAAGGGGACATTCATAATGTTTTATCTCTCCTATGCATTTTACATTTGATTTTTGAGTCTCGAATGAGACAAATGAAAAGGGGAAGAAGTTCCCATTTTTAAGAAAAGGGGAAGAAGTTTCCGTTTTGCGTTAAAGTTGATCCGAAGGGAGTCTTTTGATGGTTTCCAAATATTTTCATGCATTAACATATTACATGGCCTCGACATCATTTCTTAGGGAAGGAAAAAGGGCTAAGGAGTTATATACGCAAAGCTTTGATCAGTGGTATCGATGATTATGATGCCGAAGGGGCTACCAGGGGCATTATGCTATTATGCCCGAAGGTAAGTTTTATGGTGAAGGCATGCATTATATATGTTATGCCCCGCGTTTTCAGAGCATGAGTTTGACATGTACCTCATCGTAGTAATGGGATGTTTTGAAAGGCACAAGCCATGGAGAGTACGTAACGACGAATAGAAGGGTGAATTACGATCTCGTAAGTCGTAATCGGGAAAGAATATTTTGAAACACGGTAACATGACCATTATTAGTGTAATAAGTGATAAATATCATGTATGGAGAATTTTGGAATATTTCGAGATTGAGCAAATTGAAGAAAATAAGTTCGACGAAAATTTGAGAAACACGGGATGGATTTTAGTCAACTTTGGAGCGCATATCTCATAGTATATGTGGAGTTTTAATGTGTTTTAAAATCCTAAAATGAAGTTCGTCGAGTCTAGTTTGTAATGCAACAAACCGTTCATTGATAGGACATCGGAGTAGAATTATAGACGTTACAAACTGAAAGGTCGACGCAGAAACAGCATTTCCGCGGTACTTGCTACGATACCGCTACAGTACCGCTACAGTACTGGATATAGCTACAGTGGAAAATCCGTTTTAAGGGACAAAAATCTCATTTTTTTCAGCCAAAGTTCAAAAATTTCCAGAAAATTCAGCACAAAAAAAGGGAGCAAATATACCTCACAAAATGAGGATTTTGAGTGAAATTTCAAGTAATGAAGTACCAATCGGAAAGTCCGGGAGCGCATAGTCACGAATATAATTTCATTTGGAATTAGAGGAGCATGGGAACAAGAAAATGTTGAAGAAGGTAAGTTTTAATCCTCTTTTCACATGTTATGGATGGTTTATATGTGTTGTAGTGTGAGAAAATGGATGAAAAATCATGGAATTTGTGTGTTTGAAGAATTTGGCCGAAAATGGACTGTTTTGTTTGGCAAAGAATGAACAAATTTTATTTAGTATGTTTTGGTTGTTGTTGTATGGATTTTATGATGAAAATGATGGTTTAATGATTTAAATGGAAGTTGGAATCGTTTGTAGGTTGTGGGAGAAGCTAATGTAATTTTAATATAGTTTCTTGAATTTATGGGATTAATGTTGTTAAAGTATGGATTGTTAGTATGGTTTATGAATTTGGAAGAAAAGAAATGTGTTGTTGATGTTTTCTTGAACTTGGAGTGCTTCGGGTGGCATTTTGTATGTTGAGTGGGCTGAATTGAATAATTTGTGAATTGTCCAAAGTGTTCTTGAAATCTTGTTTGAATGATTTGGATTAGTACTTGGACATGTGATCGTCGATGTTGGTTCGAACATATGTAGTTGAATTGAATATAAAAGAATGTCGTCGAATTATGTAGAAAGGAGTTATAAATGTTAGAATGCGTTTGAGATTGATTATTAATGTCGTTTATATGGTTATTGGCATGGTTGTTGACGATTTGGCCGAGTTAAATTCTCGGGGCGTCAAGTTATAGGGGAAGTGCTGCCCAAAATTACGTAGAAAAAGTAGTGGTTTGGAATTGAATTCTTCGACGCTTATGGCTAATGTTCGATGCCTACCGATGTAATTGTAGATTTTGACAAGAGGTTTGAGTTTGGATTAGCCTAGGAAGCAAACCCGGGTATGCGAAACACCACTTCTTTTCTTTTGGCATGTCTTAGACGGAATTAAGGTATAACATGATATGTACCTCGGGGAAATTCCATTCGTAAATTTCGAATATATTTGTGATTCGTATTTGCTTTGATGTTGGCATCCTTAGTGTGGTTTGTATGTTGGATATGGTTGAGTTTGAAACGTTGCGTAAGCGATTCGTATAAGTTCCTTGATGTTCGTATCTTTAACGCGGTTGATATATATGTCTTTATAGGATTACTTTTAGGTTCTAAAAGAGTTATTTTCAAAAGAATTTCGTTTTCAAAAGAGATACTTCGAAACTACGAACGTCCGTAATCGCATACGACCTCGAAACGCCCCAAAACATAATATGTAAGTTCATAAGACATCACTCTCCCCTACCCCTCGTAGTCGGGCTCGGACGGGGGTCGGCCCGTCCGTGGGGCCCGCCGGCCTTTCGATGCTACCTTTATGGATTTTTCGGAAAATTTGATATTTTCTTCCTTATGATTATTTATTTATTTATTTATTTACTGTCGAGTTGGAAATAAGGGTTTTATGCCCATGATTTTGATACGTAACAACGGTTTTACGAAGTTCGGTTTGATATGTCAGCGAGATCGGGGAGAAAACTATGATTTTGGGTTTTCAAAAAAAGGGTTCGTTTTGATCATTCGGTTGACGTTGTGATAGTGTACGATATGTGTGTGGTTACTTACGATCTCTCGTGCGTTACGTATTTACCTCTTTTGGGACTGATATATGATCGTATGCACTATGATATGCTACGGTGTTTCATGCCACGGCGTTAGTTTATGGAGTTACGATATGGCTTATGATGTGTTGTGATGATGTGTTGTGTTCGGGGATACGATTGGCTATAGGATGTTCCCAGGCTCATCGTTTGATATGTGATAATGTATGTTGGATTGGATGAGGCAAATCCACGGTTAATGTCATTCCATGTGTCAGTTATGATGCGTTCGGATTTGTGTTGCGTATAAGTACTTGGGTAGTTGGGTTATTACGACTTTACTTTTTGCTATGTATGCTAATTCACTAAATTACATATTTGAACACCGTTTCATGCCCGGTACGAGATGAGTAGAACAGAAGATGCTGCGTTGGATTCCTCGTTGGATAGTGCTTGTATGGTGTTCGAGTTATGATAGAGACTTTCGAGGTGTCGAGTGTATGATATGTCGGTGTTTGACGGCTACGTAAGCGGTGTGTTTGTATGCATTATGCTACTTTAGATGTGTTTGGCAAGTGGCTATATAATGTTTTTATATTACGGTTTTCATACGATTATTTTGTTTGGTTTAAAAAAAAAAAAAAAAAACGAAAGGCATGTTTGTTTTACGAAAAATTTTCATTTCGTGCGTATGTTATGTTTTGTCCGGTATGGTTATGAGTGTTACGTTAGTCGGCGGGTTCGCTGCCACATAAGGGTCGGGTGCCCGACATCGGAAGGAGGGTGTGACAATATATATATATATATATATATATATATATATATATATATATATATATATATACATACATACATACCATCTTTGCATCAAAAATTCATATGACGATTTATTAGAGTTGGTTATAGGAAAACTCTTTTATCATCCGATTCGAGATATATTGTTTCGATTACATACATACTCGGTACATTATTATGTGATGTCCCTTTGGGGCCGCTACGTTTCATGCACGCAGTGTATACGGATGAGTAGAAGACATTGGCTATAGGATGTTCCCGGGCTATCGGTTGGATTGGACTCTCGGTTCGGAGTGTTGCTGAGTCAGAGTACTTATGCTATGGTATCTCGTGTATGTTAGACACTTTTGCAGACAGTGTCCTGTGGATAGTGCGTCGAGGAGTCGACAGTTGTGTAAAGCGACCATATAGGTCGATATGTTTTTATGCTTTATTTTTAAAGATTTTATTGTGTCTAAAGGCTTTCTTTGAATAAACGATAAGGGAGAAGTCCCTGATTTGACGAAAGAGTTTTATGGAAAAGTTTTTTTTTACCTGACGGAAACGTCATTTAGTAGATTAAAGGTTCATAAAAAGTTTTGACTCCTGGATGGAATAGTTGTATGGCACTCAGCTAGTAGGGTCTTGGGTGTCAGTCCCGGCCCTCTGGTTTGGGTCTTGATAGAAGTGGTATCAGAGCAGTTCGTCCTAAGGGTTGTCTGCAAAGTCGTGTCCAGTAGAGTCTTGTTTATGGTGTGAAGCTTGCCACGTTTATAAACGGAGGCTACGAGACATCTAGGATGGTTACCTTTCTTTCTTATCTTAGATCGTCTTGAGAACTATGTCATAGGTTATGAAATCTTTAGTCTAACCCCGGATGTCTTGATTATTTATAAGTGATTGCTTGCTTGGTTTTAAGGTTACTAGTAAGGATTGATGCTTGTATCAGAAAGGTATGTTTTCTGTCTATTGGTGTTGATATATGAGAAGAATTTTGTATAGTTGGACTATTGGATCGTTTGTATTTCTGCGGTTGCCCTGTGAGGCATTGGACTTGCTTTCGATTTTGTGTGCGGAGTTTGGGATAGTAAGAATTACAAGGAAGCTGTGAAAAATCTCTCAAAGCTAAATGCGAGTATGTGGACATTGCGAAGTAAGGAAATGGGAAACCTAGCGACGGATGGTAAGTGAAATATGTTGAATTAATACTTATGAGCGCTTTCTCAGAAGGAACTCTTAGATAGCTCGGTTGAGATTAAGGGGATTGGATGGGTTCTATTAAAGGCTTTAGAGGAATGAGACTTATTGGGATTATAAAGAAAATTGATAAACAAGTAAGATATCTGAATGACACAAGGAAAGGTGATCAATAGTACAATTTGAGGTTTTATAGAAATAAGTGAGTAAAGTATTGCGAGTCATATGAAGACAATAAGGTAGTAAATTATCGAAAGGATTAGGGAGTCGACTATATGTTCAAGTTAAGTTAAAGAGTATTACTGCACATAGATACTAACTGATTTTGAGACTTATGGTCAAAGCTATTGAGATAATTGTATACGAGTAGGATTAAGGGGAATAGTAGGGTTTTGATAATGAGGTGATACAATAAAAGGACTAAGTGAAGAGTTGAGGCCAAAGGTGGGATAACAAGCGGAGGATATACGCCACTTTATTACGGATGAATTGAGAGAAAGTACAAGGTAACGAAAGTTAGAGTGATACCATAAGGTAAAACCTTTAAGGGGGGAAGCAAGTAAACTTGAGTACGAGCACAAGGATGGATCATAGATATAGTTTGAAGTAAGTTTCATCTTAATTTAACATTTGAGGAAGAATGTTTTTAAAGGGGGGAAGGATGTTACACCCCGTAGTTTCGTATGTGGAGATTCGAGCTACCTTTCAGGAGGTATGTGCGCTTATATGTGTTTAACTTATGATTATAATGGTTTAAGTGCATGTTGTAAGCTATGAAAGGATTGAAGGGCAAGTGAATTAAGGAAATTAAATTTGTTGGAACTTGGAAGAGAATATGAGGGGTAATTTTGGCCCCGACTTGGAGAAAGAATATCTTTTAGTAGATGAGGAGTTTTGAAGCAAGGTAAAAGCCTAAAATGAAGTTCGTCGAGTCTAGTTTCCAACCCAATAAACCGCTCGTAGATAGGACATCGGAGTAGAGAATTAAAGCCTAAACCTCATTTTTTCAGCCAAGAACACTCCAAATATTTCCCAAATCTTCTAGATAAGTCTCTAAACTTTCGTCCCTTTAGATTTTAAAGAAAATTGAGTGAAATCCTCGAATTTAAGTCTGGACAACACCTAGCTGCGATTATAATATCGAATTGCGGTGAAACTTGGCTTGGATTCAACGTGATAATCAAAGATATTACAATTCTAGCGGGTGAAAGGTATGAATTTTTGCTTATTAGTATTGATTTAAGATTATCTACGGATGAAAAGTTACTAAATGAGCGTATAAGGAATTTATGGGTCGAAAAATTGGATAAAACATCGTGTGAGATGTTTATGGAATATTTTGGTGTTGATAATTGTTACACCTCGAAAAAATTTCCGTTGATGCACAGTGAATAGGCTAATAAAGAGCACGAAGAGTATGGTATTTCAATAAGTAAGTAATGACATTTGATGACCTTAAGTAAGATTTTAAAGACATCCGACGTTAGACGAGAAAGTTGCCAAGAGAAGGCAATGTATACGATAAGTATCGGAAAAGGGTTTATGAGTAGCAAGTTGATGACAACTTAATGATGTTTTGGGGGAAGATTTATAATGCCCTTAGATTGTTAATGAATTGATAAACAAGTGTTAAGAAGGTTCCATAAAGATTGGAGATCGAACGAGACGACGGGAACAACTTCGGAAAAGCTGTGAGTTTCATGGCCACTTCCACGGACCGTGAAACCTTGTATGGGTCGTGGAATGGTCCGTGGAACTGCCCGGCGAGAGATAGTGTACGGCTGGTGGTGAACCATGACCAGGAACGCGATAGCATCGTGTTCCACGGACCGTGGAAGGGTCAGTGGAACTCTAAATTGAACTCTTCCAAGTTTATAAATGTGATCCCCACTTCATTTAATTCATTCACACACTTCTTCATCTCTCAAGACCTCTAGAACATTCCATACACTTCATCCACAAGAATTCAAGGAAAATGTATGATCAACTTCATCAAACCGACAAGAATCAAGATTGTGAAACTCATTAAAGTCATCTAAACCAAGAAATTCCAAAAGAAGTGAATTAGGGTTTTGGTGTAAGAAGGGAATCTCCACTCAAGACTTATTCTACCATTATCTAAGGTAAGTTTTGTGGTGTTTTCTTGATGTTTGAAGTATTGTAAAGTTGAAACACCTGGGTGGTACAAGAATATATGAAATGGGTCATAAATGTGGCAATAGTGTCATTGTTGAATAGAAGTTTGGTTTGAGTTGTGAATATTGATATGTTGAGATTGTAAATACATTATGAATGACATTTAGAACATGGAATGAGTAATATATATATGAAAAAAATGTGATAGTGAATTATGATCATGATTTTGGAGAATTGAGGGGAAATTGTGAAATGCGAATAATGTAAATGAATAAGAATTATTGTCTATGATATTGTGATAGTTGTTATGAATGTTTGGGAGTTGATATGGAATATGGAGGAAGTTGTATAAACAAAGGAAATGCTGCCCAATTTTCTCTAGCTTTAGTAAGCACGTCTTTATAAACGTTTAGCTAATGTCAATACTAATCCTCTTGAAGGTAGAACGTGTGCATTAAAGGAGAACAAGCAAGCGAGAGAATAGTTAAACGATAAAGGTATGTAAGGCTAGTCCTTTCTTTCTAAGGCATGACTCTATGGTATGAATCCTCCTATCTTTCTATGACTTCTCTACACATATGTATGTATTGGGAATGATGAGTCTACGTCATAAAAAGCTCGCATGAGATGAAGTTAAGAGGTATGTTATAAATGTGATGATGAGCCCAAGTCTAGAGATCCTAAAACTTATGATACAAAATTTCTACAAAGCTAATGACCTCCATACGATTCTTTGCTATTATTCGTTGCTGCTAGACCCATCTTATGATGTTCGTCTCTTTCCTTTCAAGGCATGATTTTCCTCTTCCATGAATCTCCTAAATTCCGAAGAACTAAGAGCCTACGTTCACGAATAGCCATACGAGAGAAGGATAAGAGATATATTATGAGTATGATAGTAATGACGATGAGTCTATGACTATAAGGAGCTATACATGTATAAGATAAAGAAGAGAGATAAGGCACGGGCATGATAAATGATAATGATGAGTTAAATCTAAAGAGTCCTAAAGTGAGCGATGCCCACGAAGTCAATAATTCTAAGTATGGTTCCACTTTGGTGCTTAACTCTTATGTAGACTCACCTTAAAATGTTAGTCCCTTCAAGGTGAGATACGATGATTTGATTACTCCATAATGTAGTCGGGGTTTCACAACCTTATGTCACCCCGACATAGCTATAGTCGCCTCCAAGCCCTAATGTATATTTTGCTGATGTATGTATATGTAATGATGCTAAGTTATGATAAAGCCATGATACGCCTATAAGGTAATTAATAATCGCAAGTCTATGATATGTATGATGATGTTTAGCTTATAATATACCTATGAAATGTGTGATGATGAGTATACGATGATATGATTTCACCGCGCCTAATTGGCCGGACATGTCACCGCTAAGACGGGCTACTTGTGATTCCACCGTGCCTACATGGCCGGACATGGCACCGCTACGGAGGGCTGCTATGATTCCACCGTGCCTAGAAGGCCGGATATGTCACCATTAGCGGGCTGCGAGCGACTACACCGTGCTTAGAGGGTCGGACATGATCAATACTAGTGGGCTGCATATGATGGGTACCCGGACGCGGGCTAACGATGATGAAGTATGAATGATGTGATGATGTATGAATGGTATGAAGATGTATGAATGATATGACGATGTATACGCTATGGTAATTCACATGACATGCTACGTATGATATATGTATAAAATGTATCCATTCGAAGGTTATGTCCTCATCTTATGTCTTATGATTTCTCTACTATGTTCATTTCATTCATGCCTTACATACTCAGTACAATGTTCGTGCGCGTCCGTTTTCTTTGGAATGTTGTGTTCATGCCACGGTGAACGGGGAGGCGACTCGGACTCGTAGAAGCTGTTGGGCGGCGAGAGAACTCCTTTATTCGGAGGTGCTATCTTGAGACGGTATTTTTGTGTACATATATTTTGGGCACGACGGGGTCCTGTCCCGTCCATATGTCTAGTACTCTAGTAGAGGCTCGTAGATACGTACGTGTGGGTAGTATGGTCTCACAAGTTTCTCATATGCATATGCACGCACGTATATTATTATTTTGATAGCCTAAAGGCCTGATGTTTATAAAGTAAATATGTTTTAAATGAAAGTCATTTTTTTATGATTATGAATGATGCGAAATATGAATGAAGGCAGGATAAGTAATAGAATGAGTGGTGCTCGGTTTGTTAGCCCTGGGTACCCGTCATGGCCCTAGTCGGGTTGTGATAATAATATTGTTGTTGATGTTGGTATTGTTGTTGTTGGTTGCTGAGTTGAGATTTTGGGCTAGGCATATAAACAGAGGAGATGCTGCCGAAATTTTAAAAGATTCTAGAAAGATTTATTTGGAGGCTTAGGATAAGTATATGACAACGGGCCTAATAATAGAATGAATGGTTTTATATGTAGATTTCAAGATAGGAGGTAGGTTAGAAAGTCGAGAAGCGAGCTTCCAGGTATGTTAAGGCTCGTCCCTTTCTTTCAAAGGCATGATTCCTATGTTTTGATTCCATACATGATATCCATAATATCTTTACTCCTAGAAATTCCAGAAGTCTATAGTTTTTGAAGAATCTTACGATGACTCCAATCCTAGAGATTTTCAAGCCTAAGGTTCTAGATGATTTCATGATGTGACTGAGCATGCTATATAACATATGGCCTCAGTATATGTCTGAGTGTGCTATTTAATATATGGCCTCAGCTTATGTCTGAGTGTGCTATATGACATATGGCCCAGCTTATGTCTGAGTGTGCTATATAATATATGGCCTCAGCTTATGTCTGAGCGTACCATATAACATATGGCCTCAGCTTATGTTATGGATAATTCAAAGTGATACATGATAGTGGTGATGATTATGGTAGTGATGAAGATCTTTATTATCCAAATGAACCCAGCAAACAAACAAATTCCAAAGACTATTCTTAGACAGTATAGGGATATTCGTATCCTTGACCTCTTAAGTCTCGAAGGGGGCACCCATAAGTTGTGCGATTTTATAATGTTGTCTAATTCCCGAAGGGGACATTCATAAGGTTTTATCTCTCCTATGCATTTTACATTTGATTTTTGAGTCTCGAAGGAGACAAATGAAAAGGGGAAGAAGTTCCCATTTTTAAGAAAAGGGGAAGAAGTTCCCGTTTTGCGTTAAAGTTGCTCCGAAGGGAGTCTTTTGATGGTTTTCAAAGATTTTCATGCATTTTCATACTACATATATGCATGTAATCATTTCATGGGGAAGGGAAAAGGGCTAAGGCGTTATATACGCAAACCACACGATCGGTGGTATCGATGATTATGAGGCCATTATGCTATTATGCTATTATGAAAGGTGGTGAAGGCACGCATTATATATATATATATATATATATATATATATATATATATATATATATATATATATATATATATATATACATACATATCTTTGCATCAAAAATTCATATGCACATATATTTTTATCAGAGTTGGTTACAGGTACCGATTGAGTCTATTACTCTTTTATCATCCGAGTCGAGATATATTGTTTCAGTTCTGCCTTACATACTCAGTACATTGTTCGTGCGATGTCCCTTTCGGGGGCGCTGCATTTCATGCCACGTGTGTGTATACGGATGAGTAGAAGACATGGGCTATAGGATGTTCCCAGGCTATCAGCTGGATTGGTGAGCTCCATCTCATTTCGGAGTGTTGTCGAGTCAGAGTACTTATGTTATGGTATCTCGTATATGTTAGAGACTTTTACAGACAGTGTCCCGTGGATAGTGCGTCGAGGCGTCGACAGTTGTGTAAAGCGACCATAGAGGTCGATATGTTTTTATGCTTTATTTTTAGAGATTTTATTGTGACTAAAGGCTTTCTTTGAATTAACGATAACGGAGAAGTCCCTGATTTGACGAAGGTGTTTTATTGAAAAGTTTTTTTTTTTCGACGGAAGCGACATTTCGTAGATTAAAGGTTCACAAAAAGTTGTGACTCCTGGATGGAATAGTAGTATGGCACTCAACCGAGTAGGGTCTTGGGTGTCAGTCGCGGCCCTCCGGTTTGGGTAGTGACAATAAGTGTCTGATGGCCTCACTTTAAAAAAGTATGGATATCTCTAGCATTCAAGCCCATGCCCAGGATTTGGAAGAGCGGCAACAACAACGGAGGAGTGAGCATGATTATGATAGGGGTTATAGCAAGAGGGCCAAATCTTCAGGTGATATTAGTGAGTTCAGAGGGGGTCAGAGGCAGCAGTATTCCAGGAATTCAGGCCATTCAGCGGCTAGTGCACCTCCTTGATTTGTAGGCAAAAGATTTGATCCCCTATTTATTGTAGACCGGGTCAGAGCTCTAGAATTTCGAATTCTCAGTATAAATGTGATTCCAGTCAAATGAGAACACACTTTCCACGGTGCAATCAATGTGGCAGGCCACATTCAGGACAATGTTGCCTAGGTTCAAATGCTTGATATGCCTGCGGTCAGACTGGGTATGTGATGCGTGATTGTCCATCGATGGGCCGCAGAGGTAGGGTCCAGCCCACAGGATCAGTAACTGGTTCTTCATGGTCCGTACGCCCTTTGAGGCAAGGTTCGCAGGCAGCAGCAGGTCGTGGTAGAGGCAGAGGGTAGCATCTAGTTTGAGTAGCCCTCAGAATCGTATTTATGGATTAGTTGGGCGACAAGATCTTAAGTCTTCCCCTGATGTTGTCACAGGTATATTATCAGTATCCACTCATGATGTTTATGCATTGATTGATCTGGGGTCTAACTTGTTATATAGTACTCCTTATATTGCCGATCGTATTGGAGTGAAACCTAAGCCAATCAAACCTTTTGAGGTGTCTACACCTGTTAGTGACTCAGTGATAGCTAGACGGGTATATAAAAATTGTGTGGTTGTAGTCTGTGACAGTCATACTATGGCGGATTTGATTGAGCTGAAAATGGTAGATTTTGATGTAATAATTGGGTATGGATTGGCTGGCCTCCTGTTACGCCAATGTTGATTGCAGAACAAAAATGGTTCGTTTTCAGTTTTCGGGAGAATCAGTTTTAGAATGGAAGGGTAATACAGTGTCCCCGAGAGGTAGGTTTATTTCCTATCTCAAGGTAAGGAAGATGATTGATAAAGTTTATATGTATCATTTAGTCCTGGTTCAAGACACAAAAGCAAAGCCGCCGACTCTTCAATCTATTTCGGTGAATGAGTTCCTAGATGTGTTTTCGGATGAACTTTTAGGCTTTCCACCCGAACAGGAGATTGATTTTACAATTAATGTGCTACCGGATACTAAGCCCATATCTATTCCTCTTTATAGAATGGCTCCTGCAGAATTGAAACTGTTAAAGGAGCAATTAAGAGACTTTCTTGAAAAAGGCTTTATCAGGCCTAGTTCATCACTGTGGGGAGCACCTATGTTGTTCGTAAGAAAGAAGGATGGTTCCTTGCAGATGTGTATTGACTACAGACAGTTGAATAAGGTAACAATAAAGAATAAATATCCACTTCTAAGGATTGATGAGTTGTTTGATCAGTTACAAGGTGCCAAATGGTTTTCAAAGATAGATCTGAGATCGGGGTACCACCAAGTGAGAGTTAGGGAAGAGGACATTCCGAAGATAGCTTTCAGAGCTAGATATGGTCATTTCGAGTTTCAGGTAATGGTGTTTGGATTGACTAACGCTCCGGCGGTATTCATGAATTAGAGGAATAATATGTTCAGGCCTTTCCTAGATCTATTTGTGATTGTGTTCATCGATAATATCCTGGTATATTCTCGATCTGAGGCAGAGCATGTAGATCATTTATGTACTGTTCTTAGAGTTCTTCAGAGTCGGGAGCTGTATGCAAAGTTTTCAAAATATGAGTTCTGGTTGAATTCTATAACTTTTCTCAGGCATATTATTTCAGCTGATGGTATTCGAGTGGATACCCAGAAGATTGAAGCTGTGAAGACTTGGCCAAGGCCTGTAACACCTACGGAGGTTCGTAGTTTTCTGGGCTTGGCAGGTTACTACAGAAGATTTGTAGAAGGATTTTCTTCTATTTCTGCACCATTGACGAAGCTAACTCAGAAATCAGCTAAATTCCAATGGACGGACGCTTGTGAGCGCAGTTTTCAGGAATTGAAAGATAGATTGACTTCGGCCCCTGTTTTGACGCTTTCAGAAGAATTGGAGGGCTATGTTGTTTATTGTGATGCTTCAGGCATGGGGTTAGGTTGTGTGTTGATGCAGCACTGTAAAGTTATTGCTTATGCTTTAACGCAGTTGTAGAAACACGAGAAAAACTACCCGACTCATGATCTGGAGTTAGCTGCGGTTATTTATGCATTAAAGATGTGGAGACATTATTTATATGGTATTCATGTTAATATTTATACATATAACAAGAGTCTCTAGTATATTTTGAATCATAAGGAGTTGAATCTATGGCAAAGGCAGTGGTTGGAGCTATTGAAGGATTATGACGTGAGTATCTTATATCATCCTGGAAAGGCGAATGTAATATATGATGCTTTTAGCAGAAAATCCATGGGCAGTTTATGTGATGTTCAGCCAGAGAAGAGGGAGTTAGCCCGTGAGCTTTAACAGCTAGCCAGCCCAGGAGTTCGCTTGATGGACTCAGCCAATACGGGAGTCAGGGTCCATAATTCAGCTGTCTCATCTTTAGTAGTGGAGGTGAAGAAGTGCCAATATGAGGGCCCTATGTTAATCATTATAGAGATACACATCCTTAGAAGAAAAAGTCACAATTTGAGATTTCTGCAGATGGAGTTCTCAGGTATAAGGCAAATTATGTGTTCCTGATGTTCTTTGGGTTACGTGGGCAGATTCTGGGGGAAGCCCATCATTCTCGTTATTCTGTTCATCCAGGAGCGACAAAGATGTATCATGATCTTAAATCCATATATTGGTGGGATGGAATGAAGAAAGACATAGCAGAGTTCGTAGCTCAATGTCCTAACTGTCAGCAGGTAAAGATTGAGCATTAAAAGCCTGGGGGATAGTTGCAAGCTATGGAAATTCCAACTTCGAAATGGGAAGTGATTATTATGGATTTCGTTATAGGCTTGCCTCGTTCTCAGCGTAAGTATGACTATATATGGATAGACTTACGAAGTCAGCTCATTTTCTATCAGCTAGAACTACATACTCGGCTGAAGATTATGCAAAGCTGTATGTCAAAGAGATAATACGACTTCATGGTGTTCCAGTATTCGTTATTTCCGATAGATGAGCACAATTTACAGCTAATTTCTGGAATTCCTTGCAAGAAGGTTTAGGGAATCTGGTGAGACTTAGCACACCATTTCATCCGCAGACTGATGGACAAGCTGAGCGCACCATTCAAACTCTCGAAGATATGCTACGGGCATGTGTGTTACACTTTGGAGGCAGCTGGGATGATCATTTGCCGCTCATTGAGTTTGCATATAACAATAGTTATCACTCCAGCATCCAGATGGCCCCGTATGAGGCTTTATATGGGCGAAAGTGTAGATCGCCAATTGGATGGTTTGAAGTAGGAGAGACAAAATTAGTAGGGCCAAACTTGATCCAGCAAGCGGTGGAAAAGATCAGCGGTGGAGAAGATAAAAGTCTTATGCGGACAATCGCCGACGAGACCTGGAATTCCAAGTTAATGATTGGGTATTCTTGAAGGTGTCGCCTATGAAGGGTGTGATGATATTTGGTAAGAAGGGCAAGCTTAGAGCCTGTTTGGATGGGCTTATGCCTATAAAATTCCTTATAAGCTAAAAAAATAAGTTGGGGTAGTCTAACTTATTTTTTTTGGCTTATGGGCATTCCTTAAATTTGTTTTAGATAAGCTAAGTCAAATGGGCTCAATTATTTTTTGAGCTTATTTTAAGCACAAAATGACTTTGAGACCAAACACTCAAAAAAGCTAAAAAAGCTTATAAAGAACTTATAAGCAACTTATAAACAATCCAAATGGGCTCTTAGTCCTCGGTATATTAGGCCTTACAAGATTGTGCGCAAGGTAGGCCAGGTGGCTTATGAGTTAGATCTACCTTCGGACTTGGAATCAGTCCATCCAGTTTTTCATGTGTCCATGCTTCATAAGTGCATTGGAAATCCTTCTAGAATTGTACCTGTAGATAATTTTCAGGTCACCGAACAATTATCCTACGAAGAAGTTCCCATTACTGTTCTAGATAGGCGAGTTCGGAGGCTCAGAACCAAAGATGTAGCTTCAGTTAAAGTTTTATGGAGAAACAATAACAGGGAAGAGATGACTTGGGAAGCTGAGAAAGATATGAATTTCAGATATCCACATCTGTTTCCACTCCTAGATGAAATTCAAACAAAGGCACAATTGTCTCTAGGTATGAAATGCTTTTTTTTTATGATTTCTTGGTCGTGTGTGGCCATTATTGTTGTTGTTTTTGTAGCCCTGTGAGGCGTTGTATATTTTGGGTTGTTGTGATAGGACGGTAGTGGTATATTTACCGGGAAAACTCTGGCAAAATTTTCGTAGAATCCCTAAGAGCCCAACATTCGAGGACGAATGTCCCTTAGGGGGAAGGAATGTTACACCTTGGAAAATTTCGTGACATTTGCATTATGAGTGAATTAAAGCAAGCCTAAAGTGGAAATGAAGCCCTTATAAGGTTATGAAGGGCATTTGACAACTTTAAGTGTATATCTTAAGGTTTCATATTCATATGAAGTGGTGGGAGTAAGTTTGTTAGAGAAATCGGAGTTTGAGTCATGTTTTGGGAAGATTTCTTAGCATTTGAGTTATACATTGCTTAACATTACCCTGAGGGGAAGATATAGGTCCCCTTAGCTGGTTAATGAAGTTTTACATGTTCCAAGAAGGTTCCATAAGGATTAGAGGTCAAACGAATCGAAAAGAAAGCAATTTCACGAAATCGGAGAAATTGGGGCAGTATGGGGCCGCATACTCAGTATGTTGGCCGCATACTGGCCGCAAGCTCCCCATTTTGGGTGAAATTTCTACCCAACATCACCCCCATGTTGTGGAGGGAATATGCGGCCGCATACTTATCGCAAATTGGAGCGGGGGGGGGGGGCGATTTTTCCCACCTTTTTAAATCCCAAGAGACATCATTTTCATTTCAACTTCCAACACTTATTTCCCCACACTTCTAGAGGGTTCTTGAGAGTTATTGAAGGTTCTATATCACTCTCAACCTTTATATATCATCAAGAGAGGAGATCAAATATCAACATCTCAAGATAAATCCATGGAAGGTGATAGTTCTTGCTTCCTACCAAAGTTGTGATAAACTTGGTCTTGAAAGGAGTTTAGAAAGGTGAAGTTCTTCTATAATAAGGTATGTTCTTCCTATCATTTGCATGATTGATTTGATATAAAATCTTAGTAACTCTTGGAAAGGAAAAGAATTAAAGTGGAGAAGTCATAAGTGTTAGAGTGAAGAAGATGACTATGAGATAAATTTAAAAAGGGATTTTGGATAAATTTGAGGTTAAATTGGATATAACTTCTTGATTATGATATTGTGAATGTTGTTATTTTTGTTTGGGAGCTGTTTTATAATATGCTGGAAGTCGATAAAATAGGAGAAGTCTTTGCCTAAATTTCATTAGCCCATTAATTATGTTAGTTTGGACTTAAGAATGTTTTCAAGACTTAACCTTAGTATGAATCCATTTGAATGTAGATTTTTCGAGCTTTGGAGGAAACCATTTTATAGTTAACAAGACGTAAAGGTATGTAAGGCTAACCCTTTCTTCTAAAGGCATGATTCCCTAGTTGAGAACCTATACATGATATCCTCAATATTCCTACTCCTCGAAATACTAAAAGCTCATAATTTTCATGATTCTTATGATATTGTTAACAATGTTCTTTGTGATGATAATGATAACGATTATGATGATGATTTCAATTCTTGAGATGCAAAAGCTTAAAGTTCTTAATGTTCTCATGACACTATTAAGCTTGTCACATGATTATCGATTGTATCCATTGTTGTTGATCTCATCTTATAATAGTTGTTCTTCCAAGGTGAGATATAGCGATGATGATGATTTCATAATAGAAATCAGAGGTTTACCGACCTTACGTCACTTCGATAGAGTAGTAACGTTTCATTTGAGCTCTCATGCATGCTTATCATATATGTATGTATTTTCTCACACCACGCTGTGCTATAGCCAACCGGGCAGACATATAGATGTACATACCAGTGCAGTGGACAACTCATGATATCATCCCAGATGCGGGAAGCTGGATGCGGGATAATGATGATAACACCGTGCCTATATGACCGAGCAGTATACTATACATATGATGATAACACTGCACCTATGTGGTCGGGTAGTATACTATATATATATATATATATATATATATATATTGTTTTGAAAGCAAAAAAGCTAAGCTTGCATGATATTCGCCTTAAGAGGCAATAAGATGTATAGGTTATCTTTTCTATCTCATGCTCCTTATATCTTTATTATGTTGTTATTCATGCCTTCCATACTCAGTACATTATTTGTGCTGATGTCCTTTTCTTGTGGAGGCTGCGTTCATGCTCGCAGGTAGGCAAGGCGACGGATCAGACCCCAAGGTGATTCATCAGCGGAGTCTCAGGAGTGCTCCACTTACTTCGGAGCCACAGTCTATTGGTATTTCCCTTTTGCATACTTATTTGGGCACGACGGGGTACTGTCCCGTCCTTGTGATTTCTTGTACTCTATATAGAGGCTCGTAGACAGATGTTTATAGGTAGACGTCTCATAACCTTACCGGTTCATATTTTGTATATCATTTTTGTTGCCTTGTCGACTTGTTTATATATATATATGGGCATAGTTGACGATAACCATATAGATAAGCTATTAATTGATGATTCCTGCTCGTACAGATTATGATAACTGTGAGATAGCTATGTGATCCACCGAAATACGATTATAAGAAGCATGTTAGTAGGTGCTTGGTGGGTTAGCTCCGGGTACCCGTCATGGAACTCCAGTTGGGTCGTGACAAAAGTGGTATCAGAGTAGTTCGTCTTGGCTGTGTCTACCAGCCGGGTCCAGTTGAGTCCTATTTATGGGTGTGAAGCGTGCCACGTTTATAAACAGGAGGCTGCGGGGCATTTAGGAATGATTGACCTTTCTTCTTCATCATAAATCGTGCGATAGAGGCATGATACAAGAATTCTCTTTTCTTAACCGTGTGTTATATTTTCATCGATGCCTGTGAAGAAAAAAGCTACCGCGGCCCAGAAGGGCAAGAAATGGCCAGAAGAAGGACTAAGTGGGAGCCCCCGACAGATATAGAGGAGGGTGAGTCCCAGAATGAGGTTCCATCTCGGACCTCTCATACTCCACCCATTTCAAAGAAGCACGAAGGGGCCTCAGCTCCAATTCCAATACTCCCAGTTCCTCCACAAGATGGCTCGGTCAGGAGATGAGAGAAGATATCCATTTGCTGACCCAGTTAGACACTGCTCAGGCCCAGCAGCAGGGTGCGGGTCACGGTGATAGAGCTGTCAATGCAAGAGCCTGTGATTTTATCAGTTTGAACCCTCCAGAATTCTTAGGGTCAAAAACCAGATTAAGACCCTTAGAGCTTTATAGATGAGATATTGAGGACATTATGGATAGTACATGCTTTGGATATTGAGTCGGTAGATTTGGCCTCTTATAAATTGCGAGATGTGGTACGTTCATTGGTACAAAACCTGGATATCTTCTAGAGGCATAAATGGACCTCCCCCGGTATGGCAAAAGTTCGTCAATGCTTTCCTCCGACACTATTTGCCACCAGAGGTTCGTTGGCCTAGAGCTGATAGATTCTTAAATCTTAGATAAGAGAATATGAGTGCTCGAGAGTATAGCCTTCATTTTAATTCCTTAGCAAGGTATGCTCTAGCCACGGTAGCTGATATGGGGGACCGCGTATGCTAGTTTGGGAATGGTTTGGGGCCACATTTGATGGATAAGTGTCTGACGGCCTCACTTCAAAAAGGTATGTATATCTCTCGCATTCAAGCCCATGCCCGGGATTTGGAAGAGCGGCAACAACAACGGAGGAGTGAGCATGATTATGATAGGGGTTATAGCAAGAGAGCCAGATCTTCAGGTGCTATTAGTGAGTTCAGAAGGGGTCAGAGGCAGCAGTATTCCAGGTATTCAGGCCATTCAACGGCCAGTGCACCTCTTTGATTTGCCGAAAAACAATTTGATCGCCTTAGTTATTCCAGACCAGGTCAGCGCTCTGGAATATCGAATTCTCAGTATAAAGGTGATTCCAGTCAAATAAGACCACACCTTCCACGGTGCAATCAATGTGGTAGGCCACATTCGGGACAGTGCCGCCTAGGTTCAGATGCTTGTTATGCCTGCGGTCAGACTGGGCATATGATGCGTGATTGTCCATCGATAGGTGGCAGAGGTAGGGTCCAGCCCACAGGATCAGCAGCTGGTTCTTCATGGTCCGTACGCCCTCTGGGGCAAGGTTCGCAGGCAGCAGTAGGTCGTGGTAGAGGCAGCGACTTCGAGTAGCCCTCAGAATCATATCTATGCATTAGCTGGGCGACAAGATCTTGAGTCTTCCCCTGATGTTGTCACAGGTATATTATCAGTATCCACTCATGATGTTTATGCATTGATTGATCTGGGTTCTACCTTGTTATATAGTACTCCTTATATTGCCGATCGGAGTGAAACCTAAGCCAATCAAACCTTTGGTGACTCAGTGATAGCTAGACGGGTATATAAAAATTGTGTGGTTGTAGTTTGTGACCGTCATACTATGGCTGATTTGATTGAGCTGAAGATGGTAGATTTTGATGTCATTATGGGTATGGATTAGCTGGACTCCTGTTACGCCAATGTTGATTGTAGAACAAAAATGGTTCGTTTCTGGAAGTCCTTGCAAGAAGGTTTGGGGAATCAAGTGAGACTTAGCACAACATTTCATCCGCAGACTAATGGACAAGCTGAGCACACCATTTAGACTCTCGAAGATATGCTACGGGTATGTGTGTTTGCATATAACAATAGTTATCACTCTAGCATCCAGATGGCCCCGTATGAGGCTCTATATGGGAGAAAGTGTAAATCGCCAATTGGATGGTTTGAAGTAGGGGAGACAAAGTTAGTAGGGCCAAACTTGATCCAGCAAGCGGTGGAAAAGATCACGCTTATCCAAGACTGATTGTTGATAGCCCAGAGCCGCTAAAAGTCTTATGCGAACAATCGCCGACGAGACCTGGAATTCCAAGTTAATGATTGGGTATTCTTGAAGGTGTCGCTTATGAAGGGTGTGATGATGTTTGTTAAGAAGGGCAAGCTTAGTCATCGGTATATTGGGCCTTACAAGATTGTGCGCAAGGTAGGCCAGGTGGCTTATGAGTTAGATCTACCTTCGGACTTGGAATCAGCCCATCTAGTTTTCCATGTGTCCATGCTTCGTAAGTGCATTGGAGATGTCACGACCCGACTAGGGGCCTTGACTGTCACGATCCAACCCCGTAGGCCGTGACTAGTACCCGAGCTGGACACTCGTACACACCTGTTACTATAGCCAGTCCACACTAGCATACTAAGAACCTATACATATACGAAGGCAAGACGTCGTCTCAAAACTGCCGCATATACGTATATATATCACAGTTACTTGTCCCTGAGAAGTTACAACTTTCAACGAGATAATAACGCGCATAAGCGGCAAGGCTATCATAACATGCGTATCCCAAAACATATATACATACGCAAGCCGATAGGGGCGCGCCACGGCGAGTGGGACCGCCCGAAACATAAATTATACGGACACGAACACTAACTATTCCTGCTAACGCGCACACATAGGTCTACAGACCTCTAAGAGTAACAACAGAATCATATGATGGGACAGGGCCCCGCCGTATCCCTGAACAGACGTATATATATACAACGAAAGTGTCTTTACCAAAGTATAGGCTCCGGAACAAAGGAGCGCTCCAAAATAGCAGAATAGATATCCTAAGCTGGCGGATCACCAAAGCGAGCGTACGTACTGCGGGCATGAAACGCGGCCCGAAGAAAGGGGGTCGTACGAAATGTGTACTGAGTATATAAATCATGAAGTACAGTAAAGGGGTTATAACCAAAGTAAGAAGTACAGAATGTGAGCACAATAACCATAATACCAAAATGCTTGCGTTTGAAATACAACTGGCGTACGTTTATCATATATATATCCGG
>NW_026727556.1:0-43083 GCF_029784015.1 Lycium ferocissimum
GTTAGCATAACCGGCACCCATGCCCCGATGGGGGGCCAGGGGCCATTAACCGAGTCAATAACCAAAAGACCCGCATCCCCCCGGTCGAGTGTTCACGGAGGAAGGGGGGGTTGTGGGGCCGCAACCTTTTAGAATGGAAGGATTATGAAAATCGAGGGGCCTCACTTTGGGACACCCTTGGGCCCTCCACACGGCCCACCATACCGGAACCCCTATCCGCCATCCTTTACCTCTATCCCCAAGCTCTCCCATCATGGGTCCCAAACCGAACACGTTATTAGAAAAAATTTGTCCCCGACCCGACTGGGGCCCCGGGGGCACCCGATACTCGTACCGAGCACCCCTTCCCTCCTTCATACTCTTCCCTTTTTGGGGGTAATTTACCGCACAAATTTTTTTTTTTCCATTCGCATGATCACTTTATAACATAATTATAAACCGTTTTAAATTTTAAATTTTAAATTTTCGGCGACAACCAACTACATAACTTTGGGTTCCGTAATTTCCGTTACGACTCCAATATACAAAAGCATCAAAAGGGCCCGGGTCCCACCGTGCCCAAATATATACAAAAAAGTAATCCCAAAAAAGGGGCCCCCGAAAACCCGGGGAGAACCCTCGACGAACCGGGGTGGAGTTTCAAAGAAAAACTGCCCGCACCGCTATTCGCGCGAAAAAAAACGAAAGGGCCCCAGGAAGGGACCCCGCATAAATAATGGACCAGAAAGAAGCCCGGCAAATAGCGAGAACGGGAGCAAGGACAAAAATGAAAGAATAGAATATTATGGGGTAGAAAGATAACTCGCAAGTAAATCCCCTTCGCCAGAACATGAATCCCCAAGGGGCCCGGAACTTTAAAACCAATCCATACATCTATTATAGTCCGGAATCCTTTTCCGATCCATGCATCTATTATATTCCCGGGGGAACTGCACCCGATCCATATACATTATGTTTTGTTTCCCTTTTGAAAATATCTCCTTTGATATATACATATATATATACATATAATAAAGTTTCCATACGCCGGGAAACCCGCTCCGATCCTTTTGACCATACATCCCGTGCCCGGGGCATCCCGCCCGGACGAAATCATGTATCAAAATCCAACCAAATTGTGGCCGTGCGCCTATAGCCCCTTTCCCCTTTATTCCCATTTTCCCCCCCATATATATATATACTTATACATACAATACATGAAACAGGACAAAGATTATGGGGCGAGATCCCCAATGAAACGTGGCTTTAAAATAAAGCGTAGCATATGATCATAGGCTTCATATAATTTTTCCCTTTTTAGAATTTTAGAAAGAAAAGACCCACAAAAAGGGTAAGATTGAATTAAAGGGACCAACCAACACTTTCATACTCATTTCAGCTCTTTGTCAAGTTTTAAAAAGTGGACTCATTCTTATTACACTCGTCATCAACGTATTTCCTTCATTAATTTCATCGTTAGGGCATCATAGGAAATTTTAAAGTAATTACAACACCTATCATTTGGTTTTAACGATAAGGAAAATCGGGGGAAAAAGGCCCCCTTGGCCCAAAGGAAAAAGGGATATACAATTTACATATAGTACGTCCAAAAGATTACTTTGGGGGGTTTTTTGGATAATCGGGGCCCACCCTAAGTTTTAGGGATTAGACCATCCTTTCACTATTCATAAAACTTTGGGCCCCCTTTTACCGAAGGAATATGGTCAATTTCCAACGTGGGTTTCTAAAAAAAGGGGGGATCCCCGGCGCGTAACCGTTTCCCATCTTTAAAATATCCCAAAGGGGGGAAGGGGGAAAATCTTACGTACCTTTTCCGCTTTTCACGCCCCCAAAACTCCGCTCCAAATTCGCCAAAATCTACAATTTGGGCACATTCACCAAATGTCAATTTAGGCATCTAGAAGTTGAAATTTAAAAATGACCTTTTGTCTACCGAATTTTCGGGGGACTTCCCCCGTAATTACACCATCCCACCAAGTTTAATTTTTGGGCCAATTTAATCAATGACAATCCGAGAATTCAACCCGGCCCCAAAATATCAATTATAATATCACAACCATACTAACAACTTCCAATTTCCAAAAAATTTTAACAACTCAATCAAGTTACTACTTCCTTCAAGGTATTTTTTAAATCCAAAAGAAAAAAACAACTTAACAATTTACACATTAACAACATCATACTATCAACATTATCCCCCATGCATGCAAAAAAAACTACATTCAAGTTACATAATCTCTACATCAAGTCTCCAACTACAACATTCTCTAAGATCATTAAGCTTCTATTAGCAACATAAAATACATAATAACAATTAAGACATTGAATAAAATCAACTCATTCCCTTCCATTTGCCCCACAAAAACGGCCATCCACCACACAAGCCCCCACCCACACACACACACAACACACGACCAACATCAGTACACAACTACCCCCCAAATCATTCAACTTCCATTATCAAGATAGCACCCAAAAGAATAAAAAACCAAAATTAATAAAAATTAAAACATAATTCATACACACCCCTAGGCATACCGCCACACACCCATATTTTTGTTCTTCATGAATTTCACTCCTTTTCATACACTATACCATGCACAAGCATCCATAAAAAAAAAGGAAATGAATTTTCCTTCTCCTTGTTTCCCAATTAGCTAGAATTTCCAACTTATATGAATTTTGTTTTTCTTGCCCCAATAAAAACCCTTATTTGAAAAGCCCCTTCAAGGAATTTTTTGGGGAAAGAAAAAATTTTTTGGGGAAAAATTGCCCAAGGGTTTTCTTTTTTAAAGGCCTTTTTTGTTCTCCTCCCTTTTTTTCAAAATTCTACATTATTAAAGGGAAACCTCCTCTTTAAAATATATTTATAACACATGATTAATTCACCCTCCGGGTTGGGGCCCTACAACATGGCCGGCCACCCCCCCAAACCTTTGGGGTTCTTGCTCTTTTTTTTTTTTTTTTCCCAATTCCTTAGTTAATTTGAATTTAAACTAATTTCTAAAATTTAACCTTTCCCCCCTTTCCCCCGCACTTCCACACCAATATTTATAACAACCACAACATACATATTAACAAAAAACAAAATATTGCCTTTTTTCCTAAAATCTCAAATATACTATATTTTTTTTTAATTTCCCCCAATACGCAAAAGTACGGATATAAAAAGAATTTG
Source organism: Lycium ferocissimum (assembly GCF_029784015.1). Taxonomy (NCBI): domain Eukaryota; kingdom Viridiplantae; phylum Streptophyta; class Magnoliopsida; order Solanales; family Solanaceae; genus Lycium; species Lycium ferocissimum. Next base: position 3,179 of record NW_026727556.1, read on the forward strand.
AGATATGGCTCTAACGCCCCATCTAAGTTTTTTAAGGAAAACCTTTTCCAAAATACCGGACCTCCCTTTTTAAGTTGGCGCACAACACACCATAAACAAGACTCTCCAGAAACCGTTTGTAGAAAACCCCTTTTAACGAACCTTTTTGGATACCAAGTTTGTCACAACCCAAATCGGGGGCCCAGCCCCGGCACCCGGGCCCTACCCCCCAAAAGACCACTAATCAAAATTTTTCGATCGTAATCATAAACAAGGGGGCCCACTGGGTAGCCGTTTAAACCCACTAAATCATAAGAGAAATATACCGGAAAGGAAGAGCCCAAAGAACATGCGTATATAACCTGATACAACCGTATGCCCAACAAGTGCCATCAGCGGACAACTATAAAATGAAATATCGTCGGTGGGCCATACAACGTCTAACCGTACCTCAACTGTCGGCAAGCTCTCTAATAGAGCATATGGCATAACAAGGCTGAATCGAGCTCCCCGCTATACCCGTATATACAAATAAAATATATAACGTACCAAAACACAAAGAAGAACTTCCGATGTTATGAGTTGGGCTTCCACAATAATAGCAACTTACAGAGGCGGATCGTCAACCCGTCTACCCGAACCTCGGGCGGTATGAAACGCGTAGTTCCCCCTGAAAGGGGCGCCGCACGAATAAAATACCGAGTACGAAGGTACGAAAGTAACATAAAGAAACATAAAAGGCCGAGAATAAAAAGGAACGCAACCCGTACATCCGAACTCCGCCACTATGCACAATGACATGCATAAGTACTATATATATACGTATATAATGCTTGATCTTACATTTAAATACGCGTTTATCTTTTGCATGCCAAACCTCTGTGTGCATCCCATCGTATCATATCGACCTCTGTGGGCATAATCATCATCAGATCGGCCTCTCGTAGTATACTCATCATCACATGACCACCGATTATTAGGTGGTAGTGTACATAACGCTCGTCACCTTCCCCATACCCCATAAGGATATAATATAAGTATACGCGTATATAACGCCTCTGGGGTCATAGTATATATGTGTGTATATATAATGCAATGCATGAATATGATAAGAGTGCATCTCGAATGCAAGCGAGTAACGTAAGGACGTTACACCTCCGATCATCATTATGAAATAGCGTATTCATCATCATGTGACTCTATGAATCATATTGAATCTGAAGAAGGACAAACTATGAATAATATCATTGGAACATGAATCGACATAAGACACCTCTAGCTACTAATAATGGAATCATTATGGGTAGCATTACGTTTACGTTTTCAATCTCGAGGTCACGCTAAAAGAAAGAAAGTTAACATACCCCAAGTCGTCAATACAAGCCCACAACTAATCTGTCGGACCAAAAAGTACTCTCTATCTCGTTTAGTCACTACAACACGCCTAACCGCCAACAACACAACAACAACCTCATCAAAACAGCCCAATATACGCTTGTATACGACACTTATACCTTTTCTTCTTCTAATAATACCAAGTATAACCTCCTTAATACAATCTCAACACCAACTACTATCCTTACAACAAGATTCTTGCTTAAAAATACGTCAACAACATGACTCAAGTTAGATTACATCTCAACATAATCTCAAGTTCGTATTTGAACCTTCCCTCAAACTTCTTTCCCTTAAAACGTAGCATAACCATCATATTAACTCATAAACATGGAAATAAGATGAAATCCTACCTTAAGAGCTCAAGAACACTTCAATTCCAAGATTACTTCACCTTGGAGTATCTTTCAAAGCTTGTACATGAGAAACAAGCTTCAATCAATACTTTCTAAACACTTAGCATGATCTTCTCCGTCGATCCTCGATTTTACTTAGGGGTTAATTAGGTATGTTGGAGGGAGTTTTCTACAAGGTTAGAGGTCAGAGGAGATGAAGGAAATGAGATAAAATGAGGGGTATACGAAATATTTTTTTAAAAAAAAAATAATCTGAAACCTACATAGAAATACCGCTAGAAATACTAGCCGCATATATATACGGTCCAGAATACTAGCCGTATATATATACGGTCCAGAATACTAGCCGTATACTGGACCGTACTTCCCAACAAAATTTCTACCCTCTCTGCCAAGTGAAGTGTGGATCGTATTTCAAGGTATGGTCCGTATTCCTTTTCCCAAACTCAAACTCCGCGAGAACGTATTCTCTTAGATTCGTTCATCCTGTAATCCTTCCAACACATACTAAACATGAACTTAAACCTTCGTATCTTAAGATGAACATGTCTATTCCTATAAAACCTCAAAGATAATTCTTCTCTCAAAATCTTTAACCACTAACTCACAAAGATGCTTAACATACAAAAGTACGGGGTGTAACATCGCAGATGCGAGCCTTGGCACACAAACATCGCTTCGCATTTGTAACCTATCATCCGCAGATATGGTTGCACAGACGCGACCCTTCTTCTCACATACGCTAGATGATTGAAGCCAGAAAGGAAAATCTGCTAAGTCTAGAACTTTGACACGACATTCGAAGCTCGTCAAACCTCTCCCAGAAATGCTACAAACCCGAACATACGCATCAATCCAAAATACACTACAACTAGATACTGGTGGAATCGACTAGATACCAATTTGAATCAACCATAGACCAATTTGAATGAAATGGCACGATATGAGTGAAAGAATGAAAGTTTCCTAAATGTCCTATAGCCTCTCGCGGACAGGTATGAACTTCAACATACCATTCCACAAGATTCTTACTAGGCATTGCTCTTGTAATCGTGAGACCAGTAACCTAGGGCTCTGATACCAACTTGTCACGACCCAAATCACGGTCATGATGGTGCCTACACTATCCCCCGCCCCGGTAGGCATATGATTCCCAAATCATTAACCTCGTTTAGAAAACAAGTCTTTGAATTTAAGTGTGTTGAAGCATAACTAGAATCATAATGACATTAACAAAGGAAGAAACAAGACTTTTATAAATAAATTTCCCAAAATCTGGTCTTACACGGTACAAGAGCTTCTATACGGAATTACAAGAATTGAAATAACATACAGACTCCAAAAGTAGGTAAACACTGTCTGTAAGGGTATAATAGAGAGAGTACATAAGAAGAGACTTTAGGATGCAAAATTGGCTAGTGGCTCACCCAGAACGTCTCTGTGAAATCCTTGGAATCTGCCCCGATATCTCAAACATCAACTTGGAACAACTCTACACCCCGAAAAAGGGTGTTGCAAGAGTAGCATGAGTACAAACACACGTACTCCTAGGTATCATAGGCAGACAACGATTAGTTCACATATATAAAAAATAGTAATTGATAGAAAGGTATAAGCAGATCATATAGACACTCAACGTCAATAATAATTATAGATCTCGTAAACCACAAGTTATAAGCCTAGGTTGAGCCATCTAACCCACAAGTCTGTCAAATAAATACGGAGTCCTCACCACAAGCAACAACCTAATATCACACACAAGAATCAATAGTAAATGAGATGTAATGATGTGAAATGGAATGTAATTATATGGCATGCAATGCAATGCCCCCAGGCCTCCTCTCCGTATCGTACACAAATGCTACAGACAGAGTCTCATAGCCATAACCCATGTGGGACCTGCAAATTCCATGGACCGCTCGTTCCAACAAATGACCTCAGACACGAGCACTCTCTGCTCCGATAAAGACCTCGGATCACGGTCACACATTCCCGCTTCCCAGAAAGACCCTCGGATCACAGACTCTCTCATCTCACTTTTACGCTCTTCGGCAAAGACCTCGAAGGCTACACTCTCTCACTCTTCATCATTTCCAGTTTCATAATCATATCAGAACCACAGTTATATCATGAAATAATGAGATGAGATTGTCACATCCTTAATCCGATAAGGTGTGATGGGCACCCGACCCTTACTTAGGGCCAAGCGAACCCGCTGACTCTCATCAAACTCATAATCATACTAGGCCCGCAAAACATGACATAAGCACATAATGAATTTTTTTTTTTTGAAACAGACATGCCTTTCATCTTTGTCAAATCAAATAAAACTAGCATCGTATTTAAATCTCGTAAACATATGTAGTTCGTAACATAATGTGATAATACATCGGCCACATAGCCGCTTATAAAGCCGACATATCACACACACCATTAACGTCTCGCAAAGTCTCTACCAACATCTCGAGATACCATACAAAAGCCTCGACTCAAGCAAAGACTCCGTGAGGAAATGGAGCTCGCCAATCCAGCCGGAACGTCTTCCGCTAACATCATCTACAAATGCATCCGTGGGGTACCCCAAGATGAAACGCAGCCCCCGAAGAAAGCGGGGTCGGTACGGAATATGTACTTGAGTACGTAAAGCATGGCATACGTAAAAAATGAGGTCATAACCAAAGTAAGGAGTGCGTAAAATGAGCATAAAAATCCGTAATACCAAAGGGCTTGCACCCAAGTACAAATCATGCATAGGCGGTACGTAAGACAAATGATAATCCGAATGCCAAAATGCTTAGCTTTCTTTGTAAAACGTTTCGTCTCATATATAGAAAATAGAACAAATCATAGATGCCGACATTAACCGACCGATCATAATCCAGACCGTCAAAATCACATATATACATACCGCGGTCAAGTACCCACCCAATGTCACGTATACATACCATGGGCCAAGTACCCTGTCAATATCACACATACAGCATACCGCGGCCAAGAACCCACGGGCCAATATTACGCCAAAGATACCGCGGCCAAGAACCCAAGGTCAATATCACATACCGGATACCGACCGTGCCAAGCCCTGCAATATCACATCACATACCGCACAAATACTCAACACACACACTCAACATACCGGACAAATACCCGGCCAATATCACTCAACATACCGATGGACAAATACCGTCAAAATCACTCAACATACCGGACAAATACCCAAATGTTTTCATATCTCCAAACACGTCGTACTTCGAATATAGCATAGTGCGCACGATAAACATACCTACGGACTCCTACAAAAGACATACAACAAAATCACAAGCAATAATCGTGGAAACCATATGCAATGCAAAACACTTACAAAGACCCAATAGGATAATCAAAACGAACTGTTATTTCAAAACCGAAACAATAGTCAAATTCGATTTTCTTCCGAATATCACTCGGGAACATATCAAACCGAACTTCAGAAATCATAGTTACGTATCAAAATCACATACATAAAAATCCTTATCTCAGACTCGACCGATAAATATATAATCATACTCGGGGGTCGGAAAGGTAGTCATATTAAGTTCTTTCAAAAATAGGTCGTTAAAACCAAACATAGAAAGGTCGCGGGGCCCACGGACGAGCGTCGACCCTATCTGGCCCGCCTATGAAAACCAAAGTCATTATACGTTATAGGATCATTTGCGAATATATCAAAGCCATCCGGCTAAATACGTGAAAGTTACGGACGTTCGTAGTTACAAAACTCTTTTGAAAACAGAACCTTTTTTTGCAACATTTGTAAACCAATCATACAGAGACATATAAACCATAGCTTGACCACATTAGGATGCCAACGTCAAGAAGCAATTATGAATCATAACCATGCTCGTACTTTACGAATAGAATTACCCCCGAAGCTCATAACATATCATAACTTAGCCATATCTAAGATGATACAATAACGGATACGCGGAAACGGGAAATTAAGAAGATAAACAAAAGGAAAAGAAAGATAGATAGATTGACACAAAAATAGGCACAATTAGGCAACCAAGGTTCTTCAATAACCAAGACCTCCTAATTACACTCTAGATAGCACCAACCTCTTAGGATGACCTCAAGGGAATTGAATTCCCAAGCAACCAATCCTCTCATGATACAAGCCGAGCTTCATCAAGAATATCCATTTCAAGCCGAGCTAGGGATGACGTCTTTGGAGACTTACTAGGTGCTCGGATTGAAGGCATGAAGCTCAAGAATATGCTAAAATGGAAGTATAGGCCTCATTTGGATGAAGTAGGGAGAAGAAGGCCTTTCTCATCTTTTGAGAAGACTACTAACCAAACAAGGCCCTTACTTCATTAAGGGTATTATTGTAATAGCCATAGTAGTCTTCCTTTTCTATATTAGTATAAATACTATCTTAGTTTATTTCATTTAGGAGATTTTTATGATATGAATTATTGAAATTGTGAAATTGTAAGACTCCATTGGGAGCATGAGAGATGAGAGCTTGTTGAAGCTTTTGGTTGAATTCTTTGTTGAGAAGGTTGGTTGCTTGGGACTTTGTTTCCCTTGAGGTCACCTTAAGAATTTGGTGTTTCTTTTGATGATAATTTAGAGGTCTTAGTTTTAATATAACTTTGGTTGCTAAATTGAATCTTAAGTTGTGTCAAATTATCTATCTTTTCTTTTCCTTTTGTTTATCTTCTTAATTTCTCGTTTCCGCGTATCCGTTCTTGTATCAATTGGTATCAGAGCCTAAATTAGGTTTGTTTCAACAAATCTAGCTTGGGATTTGATTCAAAAAAAAAAAAAAAAATCGAAATTCAAAAAAAAAAAAAATCTGAAATTCGAAAATTCAAATTCGTGTTTGATTTGTCCTTGTTTGTTGTTTTTGACACTAGATTTGAGTTCCCTAGTGTTTTTTGAGTCTAGATCTTGAGTTTCAAGTTATTTGGAGTCATATTGAGTCATTCACCATTGTTGGACTTGAAGGTTTTAGAACTTGAAAGTGGGTTTTGAAGAAAAAGTAGAAATTAGAGCTTGAAAGTCATTGGGTTGTATTCTCCTAGTGAAGAAGGTTAAGAATCCAAAATTTGAAGTGATTTGGAGTATTTTTGAAGGATCTACCATTTTTGGTATTTGAAGCTTTGAAGAACTCAAGAACTTGAAAAGTGGGTCTTGTGATTCGGTTGAAATTGAAGGTTGAAACCTATTGGGTTTTGTTCTCTACATCAAAGAGAACTTAAATCCGAAATTTGAGCTAATTTGGAGTTGGTTTGAGGGTAGTTGAATTTTGAATTGTTCTTATGTTCTTGAAGACCTTCAAATCTTCATAAGGAAGAAGACTCTCCAAAGGGCTATTTGATCCAAAAGTTGCCAAATAAAGTTGTGAAAAAGTGTTTGTGGGCCCAAGTAAGTAAAAAAAAAAAAAAAAATCAGAAATACTTACTCTAAATTTCTGATTTTTTTTCAAAAAAAAAAAAAGTGCCACATCATCTGCCACGTCAGCCGCCACGTCATCGATGATGTCGGCGGTCGACGCGCCTCGACGCGCGTGGGGTCCAAATTCGAGAGAGTGGGAGTTTTCAACACTTAGAAAATTTTTCTAAGTGTTGGCAGATTTTGGTCCAACTTTGAGAGGGAATATCTTTGTGTGTATAAGGAGTTACGGGACCCATAATATATGTAAATTCAAGTTCAGAGAGTCTACTTTCCGAATCAACAAGCCGTTCATCAATCAGAGGTCTGTAGAAAAAGTTATGGGCGTTATAAAAATATGATGCAAGCAGTTCCGAATTTCTAAGTGTTGGTCAAAAAACTTCCCAAATTTGTCTAAGTGTTTGGCCAAGGTTTGTTCACTTCTTCTTCTCACTTCTTTGATTCTCTAGCTAATTAACAACTAGTAATTGATCCTTACTTGGTTGTTAATTAGTTCTTGAGTCCTTTCTTTCAAGCCAATTCTTTTCGTTCTTTTCTCGTTTTTACAACTTCATCGTTAATTTCTTGATTCAAGTGTGTTTGTTTTAAATTGAGTCGTCCTTTCTTTCTTCGAGTCGATAAGAATCCACTCTTGACCTCGAGTAGTGAACGGGACCTTGTGACCCAACCGGATTAACAAGCATACAACCATTAGCCGAAGCAATTTGTGAGGCATTCAAAAGTGCGTACATACTTGAGCGTTTGGTGAGTTATTTTTAACTAACGTAACGTGTTTGCTTGTTTTGTTGAGTTTCTTAAATAGGTACTAATGGCTAATCAAGGTGGAGAAATGCAAGTTCCCACCGGGGAACCTACAATTGTTGATTTGATGAGGTTGTTGCATGATATGAACAACAAGGTAGGGAGATTTAATAGTCAATTGGATCACCTGAGAGTAGGATAGAAATCGCGGAATGTAAGGAGAAACGACGAAGAGAGCGTGATTGGTTCGAAACTCATGGAACTACTTATGAAAGAGAGGGGCACAAGTATGTAGTGGACAAATGTGGGAGTCTTCTCTTTCCACAAGCTATTCCACAAGAGACAATGAATGCAAGGTTGCAAAAATCTTCTCCCATGGAAACCTTGTCAACTAAAGAAGATTCTTCGTTTGAACTTCAAGGTACGATAGCTAAACTCAACACTTCCAACTCTTTGAATGCACAAGTTTGTGATGTGAGTGTGAGTAGTAGCTTGTCGTTGTGTGACTTTAATGATTCTTTACCATGTAATGATAATGTCATTGTTGAAAGTGTCCCTACACTAGTTGATCCTTTAGATGACCGAATTGATTCTTCTTGCAAGATTGATTTGTGTCCACCTAGTGTTGACACTTGTGCTTTGAATGAAAATACATTATCATGTGATCAACTTGAGTGTAATGTTAGTCCACTAGTCGAAGAATTTTGTGATGTGATTAATGAATCTCCGATTAGTGATGATGTGGTTCTAGTTGATCATTTGAATGAGTGTGACACCCCACCCTTGTTTGATGAATGTGGAAATGAGTCTCTTGGCTTTATCTTTGTGTCGAGTGATGAGACTCCCGTTTGTGATGGTGATGTGTGTCATGTGGATAGTCATGTAAATGAAGGTACTTTGAAAAATGACATTTGTCTTTTTGAGAATGAAATTACATGCTTCGGCTTGCCATTGTTCATTGATTATTCTCTCTTTAAAGATAATGTCTTATTTGATGATAACATGACTAATGAGAGTGAAGTGCCTAGTGGAATGTATTGTAATGTTGAAAATGTAGCCATTTTTGGGGACTACATGGTATTTGAAAATCCACTATGGAATGATGACGCTCTTCCCTATGATAGAAAACTCCCCTTAGGAAATGATAATACACTTGTGGGGAAGGAGTATTTTTGAAAAGAGAGGTGATACTTGCTTGCAAAGTGTTAACTCTTCCTTGTGTGTTCCGAGTCTTAGTAGTATGCTTGATCATGTACTTGAATTTAATAGTGAAGCTACATGTGAGGACACCATAGATGAAGTTGTTTTGTGTGAAACCTTTCTTTACTATCTATTCGCATATGATGACATTCATGCTTGTGTTAGGGGTGCATCTTATGTTGGGAGGGGGTCTAATGGGGTAGATAATCGTTCTCTTGGCCACGATGTGTGGATATTCTTCCCGTTAGACCTCGGTGATATTTCAAATTTGTGTGTCATGTCTAGTAGAATCAATGTGGTATTGCCTTTTCGGTATTTTGAAACCATTGGTTCCTCTATGATATATTCATTTCATGTTCTTTGCGATAACCAAGTTCTTAGTGCTCTATATGAGAGCTTGTTCTTCTTAATCATGGTTGATACTTGGTTATATCACAAGTGTGTGCATATTTGGCATATTCGTAGAGTAGGCTACTCTAACACTAACCCTCATCCTTTGAGGACCTTGTTGTTGCTTGTCTTCCCTATGGTTTTGCAAGGTTTAGATTCGAGGACGAATCCTTTTCAAGAAGGGAGAATGATACAAGCCGAGCTTCATCAAGAATATCCATTTCAAGCCGAGCTAGGGATCACGTCTTTGGAGACTTACTAGGTGCTTGGATTGAAGGCATGAAGCCCAAGAATATGCTAAAATGGAAGTATAGGCCTCATTTGGATGAAGTAGGGAGAAGAAGGCCTTTCTCATCTTTTGAGAAGACTACTAGCCAAACAAGGCCCTTACTTCATTAAGGGTATTATTGTAATAGCCATAGTAGTCTTCCTTTTCTATTTAGTATAAATACTATCTTAGTTTATTTCATTAGGTAGACTTTTATGATATGAATTATTGAAATTGTGAAATTGTAAGACTCCATTGGGAGCATGAGAGATGAGAGCTTGTTGAAGCTTTTGGTTGAATTCTTTGTTGAGAAGGTTGGTTGCTTGGGACTTTGTTTCCTTGAGGTCACCTTAAGAATTTGGTGTTTCTTTTGATGATAATTTAGAGGTCTTAGTTTTATATAACTTTGGTTGCTAAATTGAATCTTAAGTTGTGTCAAATTATCTATCTTTTCTTTTCCTTTTGTTTATCTTTTTAATTTCTCGTTTCCGCGTATCCGTTATTGTATAAATGGACTTTTACGACCAGAAAATGCTAAAATCGGGTCCTTTTATAATAGGGAGAAGTAAGGGCCTTGTTTGGCTAGTCTCTCTCTAATGTAAGTTTTCAATTCAATGTGGATTGGCCTTCAATAGCCAAACACGTCCTCCTTGCATAGATGACTTTTCCCAAATCCTATAATCAACCTTCCTTTGCATAAAGATGGAACACCAACAATTTCTCAACTACCTTCAAATCTTGACTCCCCAATCATAACCCTCAAATCAACAAGACCTTGCGTAAAGTAGCCACTTGCACAAATAGATTTCCCTTTGCGCAAATAGCCATCTTCCGGCCTTGAATCACCCAAGCTTGCAATTGTAGATAGATAATTTGACACACTTGGACTCAATTTAAACCAGGCAAGCCTTGGGCCTTGGACTCTTGACCTTCTTCTCCCATGCAATCACTACTCTCCCATAGCTTCAAAAAGCCCTCCAACAACTCCATTTAAATGCTCCCAAAGCAAATCTTCATAGCCCTCCACGAATCCACCTTCTTCCAACATAAATCCTTGGAGAAGTTTGAGTAGTTGAGTCATTTGTTCATTTAGGATTGTATCATCCTCCCCTTAGAAAGAAGACACTTCAAAAGGATTCATCCACCCGATTCACCTTAAAATCCTCGAATCCGTAGAATAACTCAACTCCCAAAATATGGAAGAGAATGAGTACAAACCCTTTCACAAAACAAGCAAGGTAGTCATAGATAATAAGGCCAATGATAATACCTAAAGTAAACAAAGCATGCAACCAACATCCTAAATGGCTCACTCTCTTATGATAACACATAACCAAGCATCAAATGGATCTAGAAAGAGCATGTATCCAAATAATGCCAAAGACACTTGGCTATTCACACCCCTCCTTGTGATTTTGACAAAAGGGTAAATCAAAGAAACCAATGCAAATTGAAATCCCAACATGCAAGTCTACCTTGGTCCTAGCAATTAAGAAGCATACATCTCCCCTTAAGTCAAGAAACAAGTGAAATCCCTCATGACTAAGTGTAATATCACCACTAAGCCCAACCCAAGTCAAAGGTTCAATCATCACACTAGCCCACCTAGAGTAAAGAATCACTCCAAAGTCATCACCGGGGTCAAATACAAAAGTATCATCCACACTAATTTGCCCACATTCCCCATGCAAGCCTAACATGAAATCAAGTAATAACACTAGCAAATTATCACATGAATGGAAAGGGTGTTACTACTATACTCAACACACCAAGAAGTTACCTTCATGGCTTTAGAAAGCCCAAGAATAAGCATGAGCCAAAAATACATACCGTCCTCGAAGGAAGTACAAGATGTGACTTCATACCCAAGTGTAGTCCAATGAGGTCCCTTCAAATGGTCTTCATCTTCAAGGCTCCTCTTTTGACAAAACTTCATAAGCAAGTTAGTCAAATAATAAAGTTCATCAAGAGAGAGAGTTTTACCATTATGCTCATTCAACCTATGCCAAGCTAAGAGTAGCATCTCCTCACCTCTTAGGTTAGAAGATCTAGCATAGTCCTTCCAAGAAGTGTGCTCTTGTTCATCTAAGTCACTCCCCTTCTTTAAAGAGCACTCTTCACTTTCGGAAGCCGTTCTAAAATTCGACGTCGGTCCATCAAGTGGGTCACAAACCCTCAAGAAGGACTTTTCGTCATCGAAAATGGTGTCAACAACTTCAACCACCCCATGCTTGTCTTCAAGACCAAGCCCATCATCATCCCATAGTGAGTTACTAAATACCTCGTAATCTCCAAAGGACACTACATTTGCAACATTACCAAACTTCCCACTAGGTACATGACTATTCACATAATCAATTGCATCACTAAATTGAGGGTCATTAAGCACATTTCAAGGTTCCTCAAATAGTGGATTTTCATAGCAAACAAATTGATCAATACAAGTATCCACACTAGTTGGACGCAAATCGATCTTCCAAGAAGAATCAACTCGGTCATCGCTAGGATCAACTAGTGGGTGAGCTATTATTTCACATGACAATGTACTAACATGCACATCATAGGAATCAACACTAGGTGGACACAACTTGAACTCAAAAGAAGAGTCAAGATAGTCATCAATAGGATCAACTAGTGTTGGATCACCCATATCAAACACATTGTCACTATTGTCACAATTGCACTAAGCTCATCACAAGGCAAAGACTCATTAAGCTCAATTAAAGACAAGCTATCATTTAGACTCACTTCGACAACATGATCAATCACATCATTTGTGGTGTTAAGATTAGTTATCTTACCTTGAAGTTCACACGAAGAATTTTCTTTACCTTGAGCTATCCATGGCAAGCTCACTTGACCAATAGTAGAGATGGTCTTGTCCTCCTTTCCTCCTTTCAAGTATGGGAGTTCTTCACGTGAAGACTCCTTTAGCAACTCGTTTCCTTGAGTACCTATAAAAGCTTGTTGGTGTTCATACAAGCTCCTTTGACCAATGGAAGGATTGGTTGTGGCCGCCGTCCTTGCCTTCAAGCGTGGGGTTCTCTCAAAGAGGTACCCCTCAAAGATTCATTCTTCTCACATGTGGCTTGGGATATTGGATTCTCAATATCCTTTTCATGTCCTCCCAAGTCTTGATGGGACTCTCACTTGTCTCCCACAACATTTTCACATACTCCCAATATTTGACAAGCTTTGAGTCAAAAGTTTGAACGGCTAAGTCCATCTTCATTTCTTGTGAATAGTTGTAGCTAGCGAAGATTTCATCTATTATGGACTCCCATTTCTCATATTATTCTCCACTAGCTTCCCTAGCCAAGGTAGGCCATTTCACATGGGTATCTCGCACTTTTGCTCTTGGACTCTTCCTAGTAAGTATGCATGGAAAGAGAAATTTTCCTTTCTTGTCCACTACAAATCGATGCCAATCTTGTTCATGTGGGATTCCATGCTTTTGGAACCAAGGGACTCCTAAACATACATGACAATTATCCATTGGAAGCACATCACACCAAACTTCCTCTTGGTACTCGCCAACTGAAATGGATACCATCACCCTCCTATCAACCCAATATCCTCCCTCGTCATAATAAGGATTTCGCCTAATCACACAAGGTAGCCTTAACTCTTCAACCGCACAAGGGGTGATGAAATTGGTGTAACAATCATCATCAAGCACAAGGATTCCCCTCTCTACCACAAAGGTTTACCTTGGTCTCCATGAATCGCCTCTTTGGAACCACCTTCTTTTGCATATGACGACTCCAACTAGTACTCACATTCCCACGCATGCCACTTTGCTTCGGATAGGAAGTACTACAAGAAGAAGCATATGCATGCCCACTAGAAGCCCTTCCATAATCAACATTAGCACTTCCACTACCTCCATAGACATACCCTCCACGAGTCCTATTTGTATAAGGATTTTCCCCATATGACCCATAAGATACGTGTGAAGGAGAGTCATACCTCGAGTCATCTTCATCTTCATGATGTATAGCACAAGAATTTCCAGCTTCATTACCTGAACCATATGAATCATAACAAGGATCTCCTTCGTCCCATCTTCCTTATGAGACACATGAGAACCACTCTCATCATATTCTCCGTCAAAATAGTAATTCTCTCCTTGAACTTCCTCATGATCACCATTTCCCATATAGCCCTCATATTCCCCATCGTCACACCCTTGATAGCTCCCATAGTCCTCCCCTTCATAACTACAACAATCGCCACCACATGAATCGGAATCCATGGAGAAGTACCTGCAAAGAACACTTAGCAAACACGTTAGTAGTAAAGAAACATCACCACACTCGTATTTACACTCGTTTGTGCTCGGCTAGCACCACTCAATTGAACTCACACACTCGCCTTTTACCACTCAAATGGATTGGCCAATGTTGATTCTCGATTGGATTCGGTTGCTTGCAAGGTGAACAATTTCTACTCGAGATCGGAATGGATTCTTGTTAGACTCGAAGAAAGAGGACGACTCAATTAAAACAAACGCACTTGAGACAAGAAATTAACAACGAGGTAAAAATGAAGAAAAACTTGAAAGAATTGGCACGAAAGAATCCGGACTCAAGAACTAGTTAGCAATTAATAAGATCGATTACTAGTTATTAACTAGTTGTAAGAATCAAAGAAAAGGAGTTAGGAAAGAGTCAAACTAGTTTTGGACACTTGGAAAACTTTTCAAAACTCTTCAGGGATTCAGGATTTTCTTCCGCTTCGCGGAAGGTCTCAGAAAATCAGGCTTTTCTTCCGCTATGCGGACCGAAAGCGGATGAACAGTACTTTTTTTTTTTTTTTTTTTTTTGCAAAAAAATCAGAAAATAAAACTTAAGTATTTCTGATTTTTTTTTTGAATACTTACTTGGGCCCACAAACAAGTTTTCACAACTTTATTTGGCAACTTTTGGATCAAATAGCCCTTTGGAGAGTCTTCTTCCTTATGAAGATTTGAAGATCTTCAAGAACACAAGAATAATTCAAAAATTCAACTACCCTCAAATCAACTCCAAATTGGCTCAAATTTCGGATCTAAGTTCTCTTTAATGTAGAGAACAAAGCCCAATAGCTTTCAACCTTCAATTTTACCTTCTTCAACAAGACCCACTGTCAAGTTCTTGAAGTTTTCAAAGCTTCAAATCCCAAAAATGGTAGATCCTTCAATCCTTAGCCAAATACCTACAAGTTTCGGATTTAGAGTCCTTATCAACTAGAGAACAAACCCCAATCAACTTGAACCCTCAATTTTTTTCTCCTTCTTCAACCCACCAACCTTGTTCTTGAAGCTTTGAAGCTCAACAATGGTGGAATACAAACCTGGACTCCAAATAGCTCAAAATGAAAGATTTGGACTCTAGAAACACTAAGAAACTCTAATTGAACACTAGATTCAACAAAATCAACAAAAATTTATTTTTTTTTTTTTTGAATTTCGATTTTTTTTTTTTTTTTTTTTTTTTGTTGAATCAAAACCCAAGACTAGATTTGATGGAACAAACCTAAGCTAAGCTCTGATACCAATTGATACAAGAACGGAAACGCGAAAACGAGAAATTAAAAAGATAAACAAAAGGAAAAGAAAAGATAGATAGATTGACACAAAAATAGGCACAATTAGGCAACCAAGGGTTCTTCAATAACCAAGACCTCCTAATTACACTCTAGATAGCACCAACCTCTTAGGATGACCTCAAGGGAATTGAATTCCCAAGCAACCAATCCTCTCACAATCAATAATCAACAAGAGCCTACTAAAGGCCTCTCACAAGTTTCTCTCTCTAGAGATAACCATAAAAACACTCAAAATATTCATAATTCATCCAAAAGTCCCCTAAATGAAATGAAAGACAAGCTATATATACAAGCTAAGTAAAGAAGACTAATAGACAATTACAATGCTACCCTTAATGAAGTAAGGGCCTTGTTTGGCTAGTCTTCTTTAATGTAGTCTTCAATTCAAGGATTGGCCTTCAATAGCCAAACACGTCCTCCTTGCATAGATGACCCTCTAATCAACCTTGCATGCATGGCCTTCTTGCAATCATAACCCTCCTTGCGTAAAGTAGCCACTTGCACAAATAGCCCTTTGGGCAAATAGCCATCTTACGGCCTTGAATCACCCAAGCTTGCAATTGTAGCCACTTTAAGAGGCAAGCCTTGGGCCTTGGACTCTTGACTTCTTCTCCCATGCTATCTCCCATAGCTTGAAAGCCCTCCAATGACTCCATTTAAATGCTCCCAAAGCTTCATCCTCCATGAATCCGCTTCCAACATAAATCCTTGGAGAAGTTTGAGTAGTTGAGTCATTTGTGCCATTTAGGATTGTATCAACCATTATACGTTATGAAGTCATTTGCGAAAACGTCGAAGCGATTCGAGCCTTTCTGTGAAAGTTACGGACTTTCGTAGTTTTCGGAATCATTTAGGAACAAAACTCTTTTAAAAACCAAACTTTTATGCAACTTTTGAAAATCAATCATACAAAGACATATAAACCATAGCTTGTCCACATAAGGATGCCAACATCAAAAGCAAATACGACTCATAAACGTGCTCGGATTTTTAAGAATAGAATTACCCCCGAAGCTCATAACATATCACAACCTAGCCATATCTAAAACATGCCAAAAGAAGGAAAGGTAAGTTTTACATACCTCGTCTATTCTCAAAGCTAATCCAATCTTACGTCGCGAACTTCCCAAGCTCTACAATATGCCATTAAGTATCAAATATTAGCTAAGAGCATTTAGGAACCCGATTCCAAACGAATACCAAATTCTACGCAGAAAATTGGCGGCATTTCCCCTGTAAATACACCAACCCCGAGATTTCAACTCGGCCAATTTCAACAATAACAACACCAACAACCAAACTACAACATCAACAATCAATTCAAAATGCATTTCTAACATTAGTAGCCCTTTTTACATAATTCAACAACATTCATAATATTCCAATATACTCACTTTAACTGCTTACATACAAACCAATACCAACGTTTATACATTCGATTACTAATCCAAAGCCATTCAACCGATATTCAAGTACACTTTAAACAATTAACATAATATTTCCAACAACCCAACCATACTTCCACCTTATCGAAATCTCTCCCCAACTCAACATAACCACTCTAACGCATTTCTTTCTTCTAGAACTCATGAACTACACCAACAATCTACTCTTTAACAATGTCATTATCCTAAATATAAAGTTTACATAAGAGTTACATTGGCTTCCAAATCAGCCCACAACCATCACAACTTCAAATTGATTCATTAAAATCTCATTATCAACATCGAATTCACAACGCCAACAACTAAAACACTAGGTAGTATTACTTCATTCCCTAACACACAAAACGCCCATTTTCGGCCAACACCTACACACACACATATAGATGATTTTCATTCTTTTCTTCACACAACAACAATCAAAACATGCTAACTAGAATTTATTCATTACTTCTACTACACAACACACCCACGGCTAAAACACTAACATACACGGCTCAACTCTAACATCCATATTTTCATGATTTCATCCATTTTGACACACTACAACACACATGAACCATCCATAACACATCAAAAACAAGATTAAACCTTACCTTTCTTCTTCAACTTTCCAACTTAGCTAGGATGGTGAATGAAGAAAACGAATAGCTTATTGCTTCCAACAACACTTCCACGTTAATGAGCACCCTCCGATTAGTAAGTTTGCATGAAGAACCAAAATTTTTGATGGCTAATTCTTGACCTCACTTTTCCTTATTCTTGGCCGTATGGCCTTTTCTTTTTCTCCTCCATTTTTCTTGAAATTTCTAGATGCTAAGGATGATAAAAATGATGACTTAGTCATCTTTTATTTCCATGTATTAACCAACCAAGTGGCCCTTGGCCCACAAGTCATGTGCATAGTCACATGGCTTTTAATTTCATGAAAATTAAGTCTCCAAATTTTCACTTTTGCCCCATATTTCATGAGACATTAGTTTCCATAATTTCACTTTCAACCCCAAATTTTTCTTATTCCAAATTTACCCTTAACACTCCATACCAATGAAAAGATGAATATGCAACTTATGCACTTTTAACAAAATCGAAAAAATTTACAACCTTGTCCTTAACTTGTCGTAACCGACTTAGAATATTCCAACGTACAAAGTACGGGGTATGACACCTATTTAATGACTCTGACCAGCAACTCCGGAGAATGGAGTGCGAACATCCCCTTAAACTTTGGTATCCTACTGAGAAAGGTACCACAATCCGTCTACCGTACCTGTGGGCATGATCACAGCACATAAAATGTGTCAGTACGAAAGATGTACCGAGTATGTAAGGCAGAAAGCATAAACATAACATAAGCATAAGAGATACAGATAACTTGGAAAAAGATGTAGAGACAACCTGAAACTATGAACGAGGCCACTGAGGGCGACCATAATCATGACATAAATGTAAATGCATGCCCGCAAAATCATTCCTCACTGTGGAGGCATATATCATATCCTATAACAATAATAAATCCCTCTGTAAGGTGAGCTCATCATCATAGCATCATCCCTGCCCAACTGATCAGTGGCAATGCATAGCTACGTGCCTACCCGACCGCCTACAACACGGCTCGGTAAAGAAAGAAACATGTCTAGGTGCACATATAAGTGCCTACCCGGCCAACTATAGCGCGACTCGGTAATGAAAATAAATACATATATATAAGTGCAATGCAAGACTTACCTCAGAAGAGAAATCACAGAAAGAGTCAGAGTGACCTGTCGTCATTACTCTCCGATTTTCATTACTGTCGCTACGCTCTTTAGCTTTCAATCAAGAAAACCATAAATGTAAAGGATATGAAATATACTTGATATGGATTACACGTAAGGTAAAGATCAACTCAAATGATTGGAAATACAACTGCCTCAACTTTGACGTGAAGAGTACCATAATGAACATTATTCTTCAATTGACAAACAATAGATACGAACTGCGGGAAAGTATTCCACTATAAGCTATTCATGAGAAGATATGATCTTAACTATTTCAGAATATGGTTGATACAAGTTAACAGAAGGTCGTTCAATCGTTAACCAAAAGAGATGTGGAACCATAGAAAGTACTTTGACACAAGTCATAGATGAAGTAGAGATTAGCTCGATCATTATTGAACGTGGTCGACACAAGTTAACGGAAATAACGTTTCAATGAAAGCTCATTTGAATTATAGTCATGCTAAGAAGAGAAGAGAAAGCCCTACATACCTAGTTGATGGAGTTATATACGTTTCCCGAGTCCTTGAATTCCTTACAAATGATTTCCTACATAATACGAACCATTTGAGATCAAAACCTATTTCTTAGCTTATAGGAATCTTCACTTAGACATTTAATCGAGCAACTCATGGGCGTCAATTCATAGACTCTTTCGTAGCTTAATTCCCCGCAAAAACGCTACCATATTTTACTTTTCTACTTCTCCTCTTCAACACGATCCCATCCATATCACCACAACTCCAAACAACATAACAAAACCATATAAAACAGCCCAACCAAACAATACACTACACTATCGTCGAGCAATCAAAGAGCGACAAGCTCCCGAGGCTTTATCCAATGGTGTACTCCACACCTGACCTCCTTTTAACCACAAACAAGCTCTACACGAGCTACCAAATCCCCCAACCTCCAAATCACATAAAAACATTTCTTAATCAATTTACATAACTATCACAACCCGAACTCATGGCTTCCTATCACCGTCCCATGAGTCGCTTATTGATAACATACTAGAAACACTTATTCAAACTCGTAGACGAATATAGGAATGAGATCTTACCTCAATAAATGGAAGAAAGCATAAATTTATACTCCTGCTTTCTTAATTTTTTTGTTGAAATCTTGGATAATAACAAAACATGATAGTTGGCCGAGAGCTTTCACGAAGGAGTAGTCCAAAGTAACACGTTTCTGAGCATTTTTGCTCTTCAAAAATGAATTGTCCCAACTTGCTAAACATTTTTGCTCTTCAAAATAAATTATCCCAATGGGAATTGTGGTACGCCAACGGATGAAGTAGAATATATGCTACTCCTTGCCCAAAAGAAAAAAAATGATAAGACCATCACATAAATGCCATGTGTCCCACTAAAGGCTATAGGCGGTGGGAGTATGTCACTTTTGGATAAAATTGATTTTTTTTTTTGAAACGAAAGTGAGGCCAAAATCAACTTAAATACTAGTTAAGTCCTTTCACATAAAAGTACTCAAATATATACATAATATATATGCACCTAATAATTATATGTGGTGGAACAACATAAAATATTATCTTCTACACTAAATTAATAAAGTAACACTCATGACTACTTATTAAATGTATCTCATGGTTTCAATACGTAGCTAGAATTATAAATCTCTCCATTAAAATTATTAATAAATTATACATACATTATAAATTAAAACTTCTACAAAATATATTTTATCAAGTTCTATTATCTCTAATCTAATGTCAAGAGTACAAAGTTTTGTACTATAAGTTCTCAAAACGGTAAAAAAATGACTTTCTTTTCTTACAAAAAAAAAAATAATAATAATAAAAATGATTCCTATCTTTATAATAAAGAAACACCCATTTATGAACTACCTCATATCATATATATACTTTAAAGCATATCCAAAAAGTAGTAGCAGTTATAACTATATAGAATCATATTTATCAATTTTTCACAAAAAGTTTTCACTGAAAAGAAAATACCATATTAAAATGTACCTAACGGTATCAAGGTTTGCCAAACTTATGGGGTCTTACAATAACACTGTCATAAACCCTTGATTTCTCATGAATGACCTTAATCCCTTCAAACTCATATTGATTTACTACAACGCATCCTAACACTGAGGTATGAGGTGTTACACACATGTACAAATGAAATTGCATATTCTTATGCTACTGGAATTTATCATGAAGAGGAAACCTGGTTCTCAGGGGAAATATCAATTACAAGTTTGTCATCACCAAAAAGGAGAAAATTGATGAGTTATGACTTTTTATAGTTTTGATAATTTGACAAACATGAGGTGATCAGGTCCCCTGAAGACTGTACATCACATGACATCTGTAAAGCTGTGTGTACTTTTTGTCAGGCAGTACCAAAGCAGCACAGCTGTATGCATGCTAAAGACCAGTGTAACGTCTCTTTTGAGGTCACATGCATCTCACATGATCCTCACATGCTCTCATTTGAGTTCCTATTTAAACAACATGTTGGCATTGTTTAACCTATCACTTGAAAACCTTAATATACAGATCTTTACAAGTGCAGCCGCCACAGTTCTCTTGGTGCTTTCAAGAACAAAGCTAAGACAAGTTCAAGGACCATATCTGAACAACGGAAGATGTTTTGAGTCCTAGAATTGTCTAGTCTTTATCCTTATGATCTCTACATTGTAAACCTACACTTCTTCAAGAAGGGTTTTGTAGGTATTTTGTTTTTATCAAACTTTGTTGCAAACACTTGGCTAAAGTTAGTCATAGTGGTATTAAGGTTCAACTAGAGTTAGTTGAATCAGTTTGGTGCTTTACTAGAGTTAGTCAAGAAGGTACTTACAATAGAGTTATTGTAAGTGGAGGGATTAGTGGTCAAATTCCTAGGTTGCAAAAGTTTGTAATCTGAAACATTGCTCAGTTTAGTGAAGTTGGAAATCCTACTGAGGTAGGTCGTGATTTTTAATCCCTTGAGGAAAGAATTTTTCACGTAAATATTTTGCCTTAGTTACTTTGTGTATTTATCTGTGAAAAACAGTTCAGGGACCAGGTCCATTAAACTGTTCTGGTGGATTCATCGGTTCTATCATTTTGTAACTGAAAATGAATGGAATGGAATGAAATTGGAATATTAAAAATTTGATGTCAAAGAATGAGAAAATCAGATTCAGAAGGTGTTTTGTTTTGCTTTTATAATTCGACCATATTCATATTTGTGAGGGGATGTATGGGTTACATTCGGCGACTTAAGTTATGACCCGTTAGTTAACACATTTTGACCCAACCCATATTGAGCCAAGAAAACTTTGATTGGTTTGAGTTATGACCCGTTTATTGACTTGACCTGTTTTGACCCACCCAAATTTGACCCAACCCGCCCATTTGCTACCTCTAGTCCCAGAGAATGAAAGAAGAAATTTGTAGTGAGAAGGGAGACGATCTTGTCACGACCCAAATTCTAAAACTGTGAAGGCACCTACCCCCACCCAGTAGGCGAACCATCCACAACCGATTAAGCCAATTTTAACAAGTATAATATGAGGAAAGTAATAAATACAGTCATTTAAAAGTCGTAAACTAAGTCTCATAATCATGAATATACAAAATAGGTACAATCACCCAAAACTAGGTGTCACTAGTACAAGAACCACTAAAAAACTGATATAAGTCTGAGATAATAGCTAATACATTGTCTGAAACAAGGAGATAAGAATAAGTAGATGAAGAAGAAGAAGAATCCAGATTCACTAATCAGCTAGCAGATCACCCCGAATCCTCCAAGACAGGCTCCTCAACGATCTACGAAGCCTCAAGCTACATTAGTGCTAGGGACAGACTCTGTACACTAAAAAAATGTGCAGCAAGTTTAGAGTGAGTACGAGAAATCAACATATACTCAGCAGTATCGTCGACCGACCATAAACTAAAACGAACACGAGGGTTGGTCTTCGAATACTACTTCCACATTTAGCCGCTGTTAGTCCATCATAGAAATAATCACAATAATCACATTTTACAAGCCTAGGTAAGAATCCTCAAAATTCTCAAGTCTGTCTAAGTAGCCAAATAATCAAGTGAGCGCAATTCAATCAACAGTTTAAGCAAGTTATTTAAACAAGGAACCAATGAGATGATATGATATGCACATGCTATGCAATTCAAGGCTTTTCCATCCGCGGTATACATACGTTCAAATTTTAATGAATCGTGATGCATGGGGGACTCGCGAGGTCCATTTACTAACCCGGAATTTCAGATCTCCCAAATCACATAGGGTCTTAGCCATTTTAGGCTTCAAATCACAAAACTTATCCCCGTAGGCTCCAAATCACAATACTCAGCCCTTAGGCTTACACTACCTGTCATCTAGCCAATCTGGCTCATATCATCAGCATCACTCCATCCGAAACCATTTCCCCTCGGACAGTACACATGTATTCTCCTTTGCACATGAGATACTATATCAATAATTAGTATGACATGCACAACCATAAGAAATCAAGCTAAGCAATAACGACTTAGTCTTTAGCTTTTTTCCACTTTTAAACGAGTATTTAGGAGTGATGAGAATATACAATCACAGATAAGATAGGTAATAAGCACAAAAATAATGAATAAGGGACCTCATATCTCAATCATAGATACAAATCAATCTATGCTATTAGCTAATTTCCAAAGCATGATATTCAGACCAGACTACACAATTGAAATTACACAAATACCCATAACATGGCACCGGTACCCGATACAAGTGCTCGTCACCTCACAAGTATCGGGACCCCTTTATTACCCCATCATCCCCTCTTATTAGTCCAATTTAAACCAACCACGATGCTTTAATTAAAGTCAAGAAAGGTCTCAATTTGCCGGATTTGAAGTCCGAAGCTCAAGCGATCACCACTGGCCTTGCCCTGTCTCAACTTGCCCGATTTGAAGTCTGAAGCTCAAGCGATCACCACATGGCCTTGCCTTATTCAAAGCCTCCGAATGATCCCCAACTATTCAAAGACATAATTTACATAAGTATACGATTTCATAGACACCCATATTGCTATGATAATAATCTAGGTCCAAAAAGTCGCCCAAAAAGCCAATCCCGAGCTCCCAAAGTCAAAACTGTAATTTCGTTGCAAAATTGGGTCCAGTATAGTCAAACTAGTACTCTACGAGTTTAAACAAGTCCAATGATACCCATATTTCTATACTTTAATTTGGAACCCATAAAGGTAACCTTGAGCCCCCAAGGGCAAAATTGGAATTTTATTTCAAAATTGGTTTAGCCATAGCTTAATTAGTCTAAATCCAAAAACCTCATTCAAAAGGCCATCATCTTTATCCTCAAATCCATGATTTACAACTTTTCAACTTTTGGGTTTCAAACCCCAATTTTCCCCAACCAAACACGGATAAAGTCAATAACCAACGAAAATATCTTGAGGAAACATCAAATCAAAGGATAGATACCTACCCCCTTGTTGAGACGAGAACAACGCTGTGAAAATTACCTCAAACGGAGCTCTAGAACTCAAGATATGCTCAAAATATTAAATGGACAAAGTTTGAATTTTAAAACACATCGATTTCTACTTCCGCAGCCAACAGTCCGCTGCTGCGGGGTGCCACGTGTCATTTCTGCTTCAGTGGCCCATTTTACACTTCCACAGCTCCATTTCTCTGGCCAATTTTCCGCTTATGCGACCACATCAGAACAACAGTTTTTTTTCTGACACTAAAATGGCCATAACTCCCTCATACGAAGTTGAAATTCGACGTTTCTTTTTTATATGGTTCCATAATTATGACGATCTAATGGTTAAATAGAAACAGAAATAAATAGTCATTTTATCAATTTGGTACCCTTTATGGCCAAAGAAACGACGCTGAAACTTCAAACACGAGCGCGACACAACCCAAATCCATTCAAAACTCATTAGAATCTCACCAAAACTTGTGGAGAAGTCCAAAATCATCTAACGAACTTGTTGGAACTTTCAAAACACCGATGCAAGGTCAGCTTGACCCGATGTTGGCTGTTGTCAACTCCAAATCATCTAAAAAACTAGTTTCTCAATCATCCACCTAAATCACAACCGAACCTCTCGGGAATCGAACAAACGACTCCACTAATTCATAAATCATAATTCTGGCCTAACACAATTGACGAAATTTAAAAAAGACTCACTTACCCCCGGTGTTGACGTTGGTCAAACTTCTTCATTTCTTAAAATAAGGATTTCAAAAATATCCTTTTCCTTACCCGTAACTCACTCGAGAGCTTGGAGAATCGAGCCATCCATTCCCGTAAGTGATAAACATCAATACGAAGCTATCAGAACCAGTTAATTTTGCTAGCCGGGTCTTATTTCTTCTCGTGACCATTTTTTTTGCCATAAATAGGTAATTTAAATGCTAAAACCTACTTAATTGTCAGAAACCAACCAAACGAACTCTGCCAATTTCTACAGGTCATAAATAATATTACAAATCTAACGAAATTTTCAGATTACTAATCAGAGCACGTTTTCCCCAAACAATCAATTAATTAAAATAATTAAATACCGAAATTTCAAAAATAAAACCTTCTTCGAAAGTGAACCAAATGATTTCCGCTTGACAAATTTTGAAGCAAGTCAAAATAATTATTACGGAGCTTCTGGAATAGACGACACGCAAAATAGAACATCAATTCTCAAAGCGACCGACCGGGTCGTTACATATCCACCACCCAAACACACCTTGGTCCTCGACCAGTCGATGCCTCTATTGAACCTTCACTTAAACAATATCTTTGGATCTCAATTTCTGAATCTTCCCATCCAAAATGGCCACTGGTTCTTCCTCAAAAGGCAAATTCAGATCAAGCAACAAAACCCATGAGTAACATGAACACCATCTGAATGGTACTTGTTGAGCATCGAAATATGGATTACGGGTCAAACACCAGACAAACCAGGAGGCAAAACTTACTCATAGGCCACCTCACTAATATGTTGAACAATCTCAAAGGGTCCAATATACCTCGGGCTCAACTTGTCCTTCTTTCTGAATCTCATCACACTCTTTATGGGTGAAACCTTCAACAAAAACTTGCTCGCCAACCATGAACTCTAAATCAAGGACCTTCCGATCTGCATAACTCTTTTGCCTACTCTGAGCTAAAAAGCCTCTCCTAAGTCAATTTGACCTTGTTCAAAAGAATCCCTCAATAGCCTGTACCCCAATGCCTGAGCTTGAACGCATCGAACCAACAACTGGAGAACGGCATCTCCTACCATATAACATCTCAAATGGTTCCATCTCAAAGTACTTATCATTGTAGCAAATTCTACCTGTCCCGACCCAAACTAAGGGGAAATGATGGGCACCCGGGCCCTACCTACCGAGCACCACTGAAGGTGCTTCCTTATTATGATCACAAATCAGATGAAAATCTAATAAATCATATGAGAGATAAGCTGAAAAGGAATGAGCCCAAAAGATATACTGTACAACTATGCTGTCGTGAAAAACTATACATCAGAATATGGACCGAAAGGGGCTATGCCAAGTTTAACCAATACCATGATTGTGTACAAGCCTCTACTAGAGTATCTGATATAAATAGGTTGGGACAGGGCCCCGATATACCCGTATGTACACAAAAGAATAACATACCAAAAGTACAACAGCAACTTCGGAATAAGAGGAGTGCTCCAATATCATCTGAACGGCAATCCAGGTGGCGGATCACCAAATTGTCTATCTGCACCTGCAGGCATGAAACCCAACGTCCCCAGAAAGGGACGTCAGTACGGACAAAGTACTGACTATGTAAGGCATGAAGAACAACATAATAAAGACATGAAAGTAACATGAGATAAAAGAGAATCAACCTGTACATCTGAATGCCACTGAGGGTATAGGACATGCGTGTTTTTTTTTTTAAAAAAAAAACATACACATATATATAAGTCATACCATCATAATACCGTACCCGTCCATAATAAGGTTCGGTGTTATCGTACCCGACCATAATAGACTCGGTGTTACTGTACCCAACTACAGTGGTGTGCACAATAGGTGCCGTACCCGGCCAACTATAGCGTGGCTTGGTGTCATAAAATAGATACATATATATAAATCATGCATGAGAACTCAAAGAAGTGTTACGACTCTATCGGAGTGACGTACGGTTGGTATACCTCTGATTACCATTATGGAACTATCATCGTTGATATATCTCACCTTGAAGGATCAATGACCATAAGATAAGATCAACAACCATAAAACAAAATAAATAGCCATGAGACAAGACCAATAATCATGAAACAAGATCAATAACGTCATAAGAAGATCAGGAAGATAAGCTCCTAATATTTCTAGGAGTGGAATCATTATGGATATCATTTGCATATGCTCGTATCAATATGATCATGCCAAAAGAAAGAAAGGGACAACCTTAACATACCTCAAGTCGTCTAAGTAATCCAACAACAAACTTATGACCACTAGAGCACCACTCCTATAACAAAGAATAGATATACGACTTAGATGGAGCTTGTATATCATATATATCAATGATAACTCGATTCCGAAGTGAAATGGACAGCCTTTCTCCTATTTCTGAATCATTACCACAAAATCCGCAACCAACAATTTGTATAACAACTCCATATGATCTCGTTTAAACTCATATTCACAACATTTAAAGATATACCATTGAGAAGCTTCATATACACTTTTATACAACACTTTCTCAACATTACTAGTATCCCTTATAACAAAATTTTGCTCAAAACACACTAACAATCATAGCTCAAGTTAAATTACAACTCAAAATATCATCAAGTTCATGTTTGAACCTTTCCTCCAATTTCTTTCCCTCAAACCTTAGTATAACTATCACATAAACTCATAATCATGGAAATAAGATGAAATCTTACCTCAAGAACTCAAGAACACTTCAATTCCAAGATCACTTTACCTTAAGATATCCTCCAAAGCTTCTACAAGAAAAAAGACACGTTTCAACAACACTTTGAAACCCTAAGCTCTTTGATTCTCACTTTGATCTTTGATTCATGCTTGGAGAAGTGGTTGAATATGTTGGAAGAGGTTTCTAGAGCTCTCTTGAACTTGGGGTTATGTTCAAATGACTTAAAAATAAAGAGAGGTCGTGATATAAAATCAGAAAAATTCCACCGCCATTAAAAATACGATCCGTATTCCTGTCCGTATAGCATTATACGGCCAACTTTTTGGCTGTGTAAAATTATACGGTCCATATAATGGGTCGTATAACACCACCTCCAAAACTATCTTCTCTTGTAATTTTCCAAATCCTTAAATACGGTCCATATATCAAAAAATACGATCCGTATCTCATATTATACGGTCCGTATTTTATATCTCCGAGAAATGACTTTTGACGAACCTTTCCGGTTAGATTCACTTATTCGCTAATCCTTCCGTAACTTACCAAACATGAACTTAAACCCTTAAAAGCATAAGTTAAGCATGTCCAACCTCGTATATCCTCAGAAATAGTCCTGGTGTCCAATGCTATGGCAACTAACATATGATGAATCTTAATGTATAAAACTACGAGATTTAACACTACCATAGGCAAAAACCGATCGCAATGACCCCCAAGGACAATCATACAAGCTCACTTCACATCCTCAAGGACCTGAATAGTGCGCTTAGACTAGCCATCTATCTAAGAGTGAAATGACATATAAGCTCCAGGGTTGTAAGTAGTTTGGTCTAGTACGAAAAATTTGACTTAGTCTTACGGTCCAAAATTACCCAAATAATCACCCAAATTTTCCAAAGTCCATGGTAACCCTACCACAAAGTCCATAGAAATTTGTTTGTTCACTTAATCTGCCAAATCTTTCTTGAACTCAGCTCAATAGTCTGATTCTCACACATTTGATCGGCTCCACTTGAAATACCTGATTTTGATTATAACATAATCTGAATGCAATTGGTTGATTCCACAATTATCATTATATGCACAGTATGAACATGCGTGTATAGGTCCTGCATATCTCTAATATATATGGTGTATTATATGTATATCTTGAGTATATCCGAGGCACACAAGGCTATTTTGATGTGGACAAGTAGGTCATGTGATCAACCTCTTCTTCTTCCCTTCTTTTGAACTGATATGCTATGATATGTCACTGGGTATACATAGTATACACTCACTTGTATGCTCTGGTATACAAGAAGGTGTATCTAGTATATGCAAGGTATATCATATAAACTGTTTATGTTTACAATCATTGGGCTGAGGCCACATTTTCTTTCTGTTGTTTCTTGTCCCGAATAAGCTAATTGGGCTCGTGCCCATGATACTTGTTTCTTCGTATATCCCTTCAAAAGGATTGGGCTTGTTTGGTGATCTAATCTGTTGCATGTTTGGGCCTGTTAAGACTGTATAATTGCTCATGTTGGATTCTAAGCATCTCTTGCAAATTCTATGTGTATGATTTAAGTACACAACAATGTGTTCCTTATTTCTCGATGTATTTTACTTATATTAAATTTCGTACTTATTGGTTGCTAAGTATAGATACCCTCTAACCGCCATTTTCATTTTCCCCTCTTCTTTGCGTGACATCCCTTGCATGGGCCTTATTGGGCTGAATTCTACATATCGCCGATTCATTGGGACAAAAGGCCCAACACTTCATTATCAAGTCCGAACGCAGAAATGAAAAGCCCAACCATGGGTGAAAATGGTTAAATATATTAACTGGTGGGCTTGGTAGGTCCACCAACCTGTTATTTATCATTTCTTTTTCTTTTGTATGTACATACTTGTAAGCATATTTGTAAATTATTGAAAACCTATGGTTAGAACTTAGATTATGTTATATCCCGTATTTTTGTACGTTGGGGTAATCCAGTTTATCTATGATAAGTTAGGGACAAAATCATTCCGGGGTACAAAGTTGGGACTTTGACCTTCGATTTTATTTTGAGACATAAGTTGTTCATGAATTTGTTGGCATGGAACATTTAGGAAAATTTGGGACCAAAAGTGGTATAATTGAAAGTTGGAAATCATGCATTATTTGGCCATGTTGGCCGTGTGGTGTGGGAGATGGCCCACACATTTTGTGGACAAATTTAATTGGTCCAACACATGTGTGGGCCATGGACACTTGTATGACTTATATTAGTATGTAAAAGATGACTTCTAAGTCATTCATCTTCATTCAACACTTAGAAAAAAAAAATCAAGAACTTGAGAGCAACAACAAGAACCATTCGGCCAAGGCTAAGAAAAACCAAGTCCAAATTGAGCCATCCCAAAAATATTTCTTTGATGCAAATACACTAATTGAAGGTCCCTAAGTAACGTGGAAGTGTTGTTTGGGTCATCAAACCATCCGTTTTGTAAATTGCAAACCCTAGCCTATTTGTGAAGTTGAAGAAGAAAGGTAAGATTTAATCTTGTTTTATGTGTTATGAATGGTGTATGCATGTTGTAGTATGTTAATATGGATGAAATTCATGAAATATAGTATGTTGGAGTTGAGGCCGTGTGTATGAGGTTTGGCCGTGTAGGTGTGTGGGTTGTGTTGGGATGATGAAATGATTTTATGTAGCATGTTTAGTTGTGTAGTGTGAACAAAAGAATGAGAATCATCAACATATGTATATGTGTAGTGTTGGCCGAATATGGGTCATATTATATGACAAAGAACGAATTAATATTTCCTAGTGTTTTAGTTGTTGTTTTTATGTGGATTCTATGTTGGAAATGAGAGTTTAATGACCAAGATTGATGTTGTAATTGTATGGGCTGATTTGGAGAATCATTGTGCATTCGATGTAATTTGTATATTTATGAGAATGACATTGTTAGAGGGTGAATTGTTGGTGCAAATCATGATTTGGAAATGAGGAATGTGTTACTGATTGAGGTTCTCGGGTTTGGAAATTTGTTTTCGGGTAAATCGGAGCAATTGTTGGATTGTTGGAAATGTTGTATGAATTGTTTGAAATGTCCTTGAATATTGTTGGTATGGGTTCGGGTTAGTATTTGAATGTATGAGCGTTGATGTTGGCTTGAATGTAAGCCGTTGAATTGAATGTATTGAAAGTTGTTGAATGATGTAAAAGAGAGTTACTAATGTTATATTGCCTTTTGGATTGATAATTAATGT
Source organism: Lycium ferocissimum (assembly GCF_029784015.1). NCBI lineage: Eukaryota > Viridiplantae > Streptophyta > Magnoliopsida > Solanales > Solanaceae > Lycium > Lycium ferocissimum. The sequence goes on from NW_026727556.1 coordinate 33,897, forward strand.
TACTAGTTTGGTTGTTGGTGTTGTTGTTGTTGATTTGGCCGAGTTAAATTCTCGGGGTTGGCCTATTACGGGGGGAAATCGCCCAAATTTCTGTAGAATTAAGTGCGAATTTGGAATTAAATGCCTAAATGGCTATAGCTAATATTTGATATCCGTTGACATTGTGTAGACCTTGGGGAGTCCGAGGTGTAGGTTGGCATTAGCTTGAGTTGGAGTAGCTTCGAGAGCGATCGAGGTATGTAAAGCTCAACCCTTCTTCTTTTGGCATGCCTTAGTTACAAATAGGCTGTGACACGAGCCTCGAGGAAATTCTATTCTCGCAATCCGAGCATGGTTATGACTCTTATTTGTTTCTTGAAATTCGTATGTTTGATATGATGAAATATTGGCCTTTATGTCTTTGGAATATTTGATTTTCAAATGTTGCATAAAAAGTTCTGTTTTTAAAGAGTTACGTAACTACGAACGATCGTAACTTTCACAGAAAGGCTCGGATTGCCTCGATATGTTCGTAGGAGGTTGTATGGCGTATGATGAGTATGTTTTCCATAGGCGGGCCCGGCTCGGGTCAACACCCGTCCGTGGGTCCCGCGACTCTCCTTTTTGTAATCCTGCTGACTTTTGAAAGAATATGATATAACTATTATTCCGATTTCCAAGTATGGTCATTTTACTTATCTTTTGAGTCTATGATAATGATTTTATGCATATGGTTACTCACGACTCTGTTCGTGCATTACATTGTATCTTTCGCCGAGTCCGGGCCGGTTCTGTTGTCGTGCGCACTTTGTTATACTCCGGTGTTATCTTGTGTTATGGTTCACCGAGCCCTCATTAGAGGGCCGGGTTCCGCTTATATTTGGTGTTATGTGTATGGCGTTATCTTGTGTTATGATGTGTGACGGGGATATGGAGATTTGAAACTTTACGGGTGTTATCTTGTGTTATGGCGCCATCGACGGGCGGCGACCATATTTTCTGAGCCCTATGCATGATTTGTATTTTGAAAGTAAACATTTGATATTTTGGAAATGCATTTACTTCCTGTACTTCTGTTTCGATTATGATTCAGATTTGGTTACTATATCTTCTGCTTTGCATACTCAGTACATATTTCGTACTGACCCCCTTTCTTCAGGGGTTGCGTTTCATGCCCGCAGGTACAGACGCACAGTTCGGTGATCCGCCGGTCTAGGATGCCACTTCTCTTTGTTTGGAGTGCTTCCCTTATTCGGAGCCACATTTTGGTATATATTCGTTATTTGCATATGTATTGGTTTGTTCGGGGGTAGGGCGGGGCCACTCCCGTTATATGATTGTTTGTCGTTTAGGGTACGTGGACATATATGTGGGTTGTGCCTACTTACGTACGGGTGTGTTTGTGTGTTATATGTTACGGGGCGATCCCGTTACGCGTGGCGACCTTGTCGGCTTGCATTTGTATATGTTTTGGGCCGTTGCGCCATATGATAGCCTTGTCGGCTTCTGATGTATATATGGTTGTGTTTGAGATGTGTCTGAGACAGTTTGATATAATCTGAGACAGCGTTTGATATTTGTGTCTGTATAAACTATCTGTGTGTGATTCGGATTTGATGAACGTGTTTGGGTGTCCAACTCGGGTACTAGTCACGGCCTACGGGGTTGGGTCGTGACAGATTAGGCGGACGATGCGTGATATCGTTAGAGCAGATAGGAACGCAGACACCTTTTTCAAATTCGGACCCAACAAAAATTAAAGAGATACTATTTTTTGGGATATGGAAATAATTCGGCTTTCTCTTTATAAAACTGAAAAACAATGGAGTATTATATCTTTTGAAAAGTATCAAATTTGTTTCAAACTTGAAAATTCGAAAGATGACAAAAAAAAAAAAAAAAAAAAAAAAGGAAATAGTGGGCTGTTGGTTAGAAGAGCAAAACATTTTCCAACTTGAGAATTTATTTCAAAGGAGACAAAGAAAAGAATGATTTTGAAAGGGGCTTTATTGGAAAAAAATTCAAATGGTTTAAAGAGGCTTTAAACGTCTTTCAAGAGACAAAATCTTCTTTTTGGGCCAAGACCCACTTTAACTTGAATAAATAAAAGAAATGTTACTCAAAACCCAAATTTTTGGAAAGGGATTAAAACAAAGGATGTGGTTGACCTTTAATAAAAGTAAAAGAGATAAATCTCATGACTTGTAAGTGAAAAGGAGCATTTTTGTGAAAATTGTATAATTTTTGTGGCATCTTTGAAAAAGGCATATACTTGAAACTTTCATAAAATTATATGGATAAATAGGACAAAACATTTAGGACCAAAATTAAATTAACTCTACCGGAGGGAAACCTTGAGTGCGTTTTGGTCCAAAAAATGAAATGACCATTTAAAAACTTATACGTATTTTTCAAAAGGAATTCAACTCTTTATGAAAGAAGTAAAAGGACTTCATCAAAACCATTTTCTTTATGACGTGCCATGGCTTTATATACAAGTTTTAAACTCATTTTAAGCAAATAAACACAAATCACACTTTGAAACTCGAAGGTCAGCCGTATTCTGCGGATTCTTAATATCAGGGCGCCTAACACCTTCCCCGAGGAATCACTTGAACCCTTACCCGAACTCTAGTTTAAAAAGGTTTTATCTTTTGTTTGAATAAACCCCTTTAACTTTATTTTCCTAATTTTCTTAATAAATTAATGTGGCGATTCTGAAAATAAATAAAATCCAAAAGAGTCCACAACTATGTAGTGGCTTTTATGCCTCATGTAAAAGTGAACCGTAACAGCTGCAATTTGAACTTGATCTTGTGTCAATCATGGTGACACTTCTCATACCATATCGCGCGATGTGACATCCAGCTGGTCACATGCAAACCCGAGGACGTATCCTCACTATTAGTGAGAGATTGAAAGAAAGAAGTTTAGACCTTGAACTAAATCACATGTGCAAGAAAAAGATTGAAAGAATGGAATTTTCCTGAGTGCCCCATAGCCTCTCGAAGATAAGTACAGTCGTTTCCATACCAATCCGCAAGACTCTACTCGACATTGCTCTTGTACTCGTGAGACCGGTAAACCTAAAGCTTTGATACCAACTTGTCACGACCTAGGTTCCAAAGCTGTGACGGCACTTACCCCGAGACGGTAGGTGAACCATCCACAACTGATTAAGCCAATTTTAAAAGGTATATTATGCGGAAATAAATAAATAAAGTCATTTAAGAGTCATAACCTAAGTCTCATAATCATAAATATGCGAAATAGGTACAACTACCCAAAACTCGTCACTAGTACAAGAACCACTAAGAAAATAATACAAGCCTAAGATAAAATAAGTAAATAAAGATGAAGAATCTGGTGCCACGGATCAGCTAGCAGCTCACCTCGAATCCTCCAAGACAGGCTCCTCAACGATTGACGAAGTCTCAAGCCACATTAGTGCTAGGGACGGACTCTGCACACCAAAATAATATGCAACAAGTGTAGAGTGACTACGGAAAATCAACATATACTCAGCAGCATCGTCGACTGATCCTAAACTAAAATAGAGACGAGGGTTGGTTTTCGAATACTACTTCCACACTAAGTTGTTGTTAGTCATCATGCCAATAATCACAATAACCATAGGTTACAAGCCTAGGATAAGAAGCCTCAAAATCCTCAAGTCCGTCTAAGTAGCTAAATAATCAAGTGAACATAATTCAATCAACATTTTAAGCATGTTATTTAAACAAGGTGCCAATAAGATGATATGATATGCACATGCTATGAAATGCATGGCCTTTCCATCACTAATATACACATGTTCACACATTAATGAATCGTGACCCATGCGGAACTCACGAGGTTCATATACCAACCCGAAATTTCAGATCTCCCAGATCAAATCGGGTATTAGCCATTTTAGGCTTCCAATAACAATACTTAGCCCCGTAGGCTCCAAATAACAATACTCAGCCCTTAGGCTCATACTACCTGTTATCTAGCCAATTTGGTTCATATCATCAGTATCACTCCGTCCGGAACCATTTCCCCTCGAACCTTACACATGTATCCTTAAATGCACATGAGATACTAGATCAATCAATAATACGACATGCACACTATAAGAAATTAAACTAAGCAATAGCAACTCTATCTTTAGCTCTTTTCCACTTTTAAACGAGTATTTAGGAGTGATGAGAACACACAATCATAGATAAGATAGGTAATAAGCATAAAAGCAATAAATAAGGAACCTCATATACCAATCACAAACACAAATAATCTATGCTATCAGCTAATTCCTAAAGCATGGCATTCAGACCAGACTATATAATTAAAATTAAGAAAATACCCATAACATGGCACCGGTACCCGATACAAGTGGTCGTCACCTCACAAGTATCAGGACCCCATTTATTACCCCATTATCCCCTCTTATTAGTCCAATTTAAACCAACTACAACACTTTAATTAGAGTCAAGAAAGTTCTCAACTTGCCTAATTTGATGTCCGAAGCTCAAGCGATCACCACATGGCCTTGCACTTCATCAAAGCCTTTGGACGATCCCAAACTGTTCAAATACATAATCTACATAAGTATACGAGTCCGTAGACACCCATGTTGCTCAGATAATAATATGGGTCCAAAAAGTCACCCAAATAGCCAATCCCGATCTCCGAAGGTCAAAACAATAATTTCATTGCAAAATTAAGTCCAATATAGTCAAAATAGTACTCAACGAGTTTAAACAAGTCCGATGGTACCCGTATTGCTATACTTTAATTCAAAACCCAAAAAGTTAACGCTGAGCCTCTAAGGGAAAACTAGAATTTTATTTCAAAATTGATTTACACATAGCTTAATTTGTCTAAATCCAAAAAACCCATTCAAAAAGCCATCATCTTGATCCTCAAATCTATGATTTACCACTTTTCAACTTTTGGGATTGAAACCCCAATTTTCCCCAATCAAACAAGGATAAAATCGATAATCTACAGAAATAATCTTGAGGAAACATCAAAATAAAAGTTGGATACTTACCTCAAACGAGAGGTAAATTGGGACGAGAACAACGCCGCGAAAATCACCTCAAACGGAGCTCTAGGACTCAAGATATGCTTAAAATACTAAATGGATGAAGTCTGAAGTTTAAAACATAGCGATGTTCACTTCCGCGGCTCCGCTTCAGCGGGCCAATTTTCTGCTTTTACGACTACACCAGAACAATAGTTTTCTCCGACACTAAAATGGCCATAACTTCCTCATATAAAGTTGAAATTCGATGATTATTTTTGCTATGGTTCTGTGATTACGATAAGAATCTAATGATTCAATACAAACGCAAATCAATGGTCATTTTCTCAATATGGTATCTTTTATGGCCAAAGAAACGACGCCGAAACTTCAAACACTAATACAACACAACCCAAATCCATCCGAAACTCATTGGAATCTCACAAGAACTTACGGACAAGTCCAAAATCATCTTACAAACTTGTTGGTACTTTCAAAACATTGACACAAGGTCAGCTTGACCCGGTGTTGATCGTGCTCAACTCCAAATCATCTCAAAAACTAGTTTCTCAACCATCCAGCTAAATCACACTCGATCCTCTCCGGAATCAAACCAATGACTCCACTAAGTCATAAATCAAATTTCGGGCCTAACAAAATTGATGAAACTTCAAAAAGACTCATTTACCCCCGATTTTTACTTTTGTCAAACTTCTTCATTTCTTAAGGATTTCCAAAATATCCTTTTCCTTATCCATAACTCACCCAAGAGCTTCGAGAATCCAGCCATCCATTCCCATAAGTCATAAACATCAATACAAAGCTAACGAAATGAAATTTTTTTCTATACGATTCTTATTTCTTCTCGTGACCATCTTTTTGCCATAAATAGGCAATTTAAATGCTAAAACTGACTTAATTGTAAAATACCTACCAAATGAACTCTAAAATTAGCCCCTCCAATTTCTATAGGTCATAAATAATGTTACAAATCTAATGGAATCTTCAGATCGCCAATCAGAGCACGTTTTCCCCAAACAATCAATTAATCCGAATAATTAAATATTGGAATTTCCAAAATGATACCTTCCCCCAAAGTGAACCAAATGATATCCTTTTGACTTTAAAATTTGCAACTAAGTCAAAATAATTATTATGGAGCTTCTGGAATAAACGACACGCAAAACATAGCATCAGTTCTCAAAATGACCGACTCGGTCATTACAGCTCTCTCTCTAACCTATTGATTTCTCTCATTTTTCTGTCATGTCTTTATAGTGGTAAGTATGGTCATAAGTATTCAAATGGTAGATTTCTATATGGAAGTTGTTTGTTCCTTTAATCTGTAATGACCCTCCGGTCGTTATGAAAAATCTAAGATCGCCAACCAAATAGAACCTTTCCAAGGGTAGAATGAGCTAATAGAAACTCAATTGGAGAAGCCAAAAAGCTGATAAATTGTTTTGTTTGTGAATATTGTTTGGTTGTGTTGAGTCTGTTGGGGGGTGACGTGGGAAATTAGACCTCGTTGGGAATTTTGAGGCCACGGGTGAGTCCGTAAGGTGTTTTACATTTATGTGCATGTTTTGTTGATGTTTGTGAGGCCTCGGAATGGAGTATTGTGTGGTAGAGTGAAAAATTATGAAATTAGTGAGCTTACTGGCTCAGTGGTACCGCTGCGGCGGGGGATGTACCGTTGCGGCTGGTCTCTCAACGCTGCGGTCAGTTAGGAAATGGGGTGTCCACTACGGCAGGCACTGGACCGCTGTAGTGGGACTGCTACAGCGGGAACAGGCTTGCCACAACAAAGGGTCAATTTTGGTGTGGTCAGCTATGAAGGGAACTTGCCCACTATAGCAGGACAAAATCTAAGTTTTTAAACACTTAGTTCTGAATTCTTTATTCATAAAACTCCAAAACAGTTCCCAACAAGCACCTAGGGCGAAAATCTAAGCTAGGGCAAGAATATCCTTGAGAGGTAAGTCTCAACCATTCTGTTACACCCCGTTGTTTCGTATGTTAAGATTTGAGCTACCTTTCAGGAGGTATATGAGATTATATGTGTTTATCTTATGGTTATGAGGGTTTAAGTTTATATAATAAGCTATGGAAAGATTGGAGGACAAGTGATTTAAGGAAATTAAGTTTGTTGGAACTTTGGAGAAAATATGAAGGGCAATTTTTACCCAACTTAGAGAAAGAATATCTTTTAGTATATGTGAAGTTTTGAAGCAAAGCAAAAGCCTAAAGTGAAGTTTCCAACACAACAAACCGCGCGTCGATCTGACGTCGGAATAGAGAATTATGAGCATTTTAAAATGGGCTGTAAGAGCAGGGAATTAACTCTGCGCGAACGCGCCAGAAGGTGGCGCGAATGCATAGAGGATAACCTAGCAACTCAACGCGAACGCGCCACAAGGCAGCACGATCGCGCTGAGCAATTTTCACCGACTCTAGCCAAGTATAAAAGGGGGTTTACCCCCTTATTTTCAGATCAAATACCTCCTAAAAGTTCTCAAATATTCTGGAGAGTTCCCCAACTTCCATTTATCAAATTTTAATGCAAATTAAGTGAAATCTCTAGATTTAGGTCCGGACAGCGTATAGTTATGATTATAATATCGTATTGCGGCAAAACTTGGCTTGGATTCAAAGTGAATATTGAGAAAATTGCGGTTCTAGTGGAAGTGAGGTATGAATCTTCCTTTATAACTATTGATTTAAGCTTATTTACGGAACAAAAGTTATTAAATGATCATATAATAAATTTATGAGTTGAGAAATTGGATAAAACATCGCGTGGGATGTTTATGGAATATATTGGTATTGATAATATTGTTGTTGATATTGGTATTGTTGTTATTGTTGGTTCTTTGGATTGTGATTTCGGGCTAGGCATATAAACAGGGGAGATGCTGCCCGAATTTCGGCAGATTCTAAAAGAATTTTAATTAAAGGCTTGAAACAAGTGTATGATAGTGAGCCTAACAATAGTATGAATAGTTTTATATGTAGATTATGAGACTATGAACGATCATAAATAGATTGCAAGACGGGAGGTAGGTTGAAAAGTCGAGAAGTGAGTTTCCAGGTACGTAAGGCTAAACCTTTCTTTCTTAAGGCATGATTCCTTTGTTGTGAACCTATACATGATATCCTCAATAACCCTATTTCTAAAATACCAAAACTTATAGTTCCCGATGTTCTTGTGATATCATTGAACGTGCTTCATGGCCATTAATGTTATTCATTGATGTTGATCTCACCTTATGATTTTGTTCCTTCAAGGTGAGATTCATGATGATAGTCCATAATGTTAATCGGAGGTTTACCGACCTTGTGTCACTCCGATGCGTTTAGAACTGTGTACTTAGGTAATGTTTTATAGGACATGAATAGGGTGCTAGTAGAGGATTCCCTAATAAGGTATTTGATGCTAGAAGAGAGGTCTATGTTGTATCTTAGGATTTGGTTATTGTCTAGTTAAGAGGGAAGAAATACTAATGGCCTGAGCTATGCTTATAAGTGTTAGATGATCATGTAGTCACTACGGGTTAAGTGATGATCATGAGAAGTGCATAGAGATTACTTGAAGATGTTTGGTTATGATGTCCATTATAGCTACCACTGGTCTACGACCAGTCAGGCAGGTGTTACCACCGGGATATGGCCGGTTGGACAGACATGTACCTACCGCCGTGCTACGGCCAGTTGAGCAAATATGCATTTACCACTATGTTGCGGCTGGTTTGGCATGTCACGACCCAACCCCGTAGGCCGTGACTAGTGCCTGAGCTGGACACTCGTATACACCCCTGTTAGCTATAATCAATCTGAAACTAAACATAATGCGGAAACTTATAAAAACAAATGTCGTCTCAGAATTGTCACATGTATAAATCAAGGCAACCTGTCTCCTGAGGAGTTATAACCATCGACAGATAACATGGTACACAAGCCGACAAGGCTGTCATAACGTATGGAAACGCCCCAACTATATATACGCAAGCCGACAAGGCTGCCACTACGAAAGGAGAACGTCCCAAAACATAAGCCATACTAACATAGCTGAACAACATCTATTTACAACCCACACATATGTCTACAGACCTCTAAGAGTATCAGCAATGACATATGACGGGACGGGGCACTTCTGGATAAATATATACATATATCAAAAGATCTTGTGCCAAAGTCTAG
>NW_026727557.1:0-44021 GCF_029784015.1 Lycium ferocissimum
TAAATGATGCATAAGAGTTCACTATTCAAAGGATCCTATAATGAATATTGTCTTTAACTTTCATAAGTTGTCTCGCGGATTGACTTGATACATGTTTATGACTCCTGAGACGTTCCTTAATATAGTTCTTAATGACGTTTAGAGAAAACTCAACATAACTATCATTTTAATACTCGAGCGTTGATTAGTTTACTTATCTATTGAATCTCAAACGATGACTTATATGTATATGGTTACTTACTACTCTGCTCATGCATATTGTTACATCTTTCACTGAGTCCCGGGCCAGGACACGTTCTCGTGCATAGCTTCATTGCATCATTCACCGAGTCCCTCACTAGAGGGCCGGGACACGTTATATGTATATGTATATGATGATATGATGATATCGGGATGGTGGCCAGGAGGGCATATGATGACTTTATTCACCGAGTCCCTCACTAGAGGGCCGGGACACGTTATATGTACATGTATATGATGATTTTACTTACCGAGTCCCTCACTAGAGGGCCGGGACACGTTGTATATGCATATGTACAGGGTGATTATCTAATTATGTCACTAAGTCCCATAATGAGTTGGGTATGATATGATCACACATGATTTATGTTTCAAAGGAAAGCCTTGTGGTTTTTTTTTCTGGTTATTGTATTAGTTTTCTATACCCCTTATTTCAAGATGTTCGTTTGTCTGTATTTAATGCTTTACATGCTCGCATATATTCCGTATCGACTCCCTTCTCTTCGGGGCGCGTTTCATGCCCGGGCAGTGTACGTATGCTCGTTTTGGTGATCCGCCACTTAGGATATCCATTCAACTATCTTGGAGTGCTCCCTTGTTCCGAGCCTAGCTTTTGCACAGCATCCTTCCGTTGTATATATGTGTCTATCCTGGGGTACGGCGGGGCCCCGTCCGGTCATATGATTTTGTTGTTATTCTTAGAGGTCTCGTAGGACATATGTGTGTGGTTTGTATATAGTTGTTGTTTCGTGTATCTATGACTTATGTTTTGGGACGCACCCATTCGTAGTGGCAGCCTTGTCGGCTTGCGTATATATATATATATATATATATATATATATATATATATATATATATATATAATATATATATATATATATCTTGGGATGTTGTATGTAGTAGCAGCCTTGTCGGCTTGCGTGTATGTTAGGTTGGCGCGTACCCACACGTTGTGATAGCCTTGCTGGCTTATGTACGATGTATTCTATTGGTAGCTGTGACTCCACAGGAAGCAAGTTGTCCTGATATATATACATATGCGATAGTTTTGAGACGACATCTTGCCTTTTTATATATAAGTTTCTTATCATGCTAGTTGTGGACTGATTATAGGTAACAGGTATGTATGCTAGTTTCCAGCTCAAGCACTAGTCACGGCCTACGGGATTGGATCGTGACAAAAGTGGTATCGTAGCAAATTCATCCACGAGAGTGTCTACTGCTACCGTGTCTAGTAGGGTCTTGTTTATCGGTGTGTTGTGCACCACATCTATAAACAGGAAGCTACAGGGCATTTAGGATGTTACCTTTCTTTCATATCTAAGATCGTGCGATAGAGCCAAGTCATAGGAAATGAAATTCCTTATACTAACCTTTGATTTCAGCAGAAGAACGACATCGACAGAAGAAAGTGACTAGTGAAGAAAGTGACTAGTGATATTGGAAGTTACAAAGCACGCAGGTAAGCAAACGTACGAAAGATATATGTCGAGTAAGGTATTGAAGTACGATCGAAATGTAAAGTTGAGAACTGAAAGGGAAAGTAAACAGGAAAGTGTAACAGGTGCAGTTTGAGTTGAACAAGAACATACGAGGTAAGTTCATCATTTTCGTACTGTTGTTGATATTGGGAGCCCTGTGTGGCTGTGATATGATATGATATATATATATATATATATATATATATATATATATATATATATATATATATATATATATATATATATTGTTGGTATTTAGTATTTCTGCGTGTGTTTTGAGATAATAAGAAATACAAGGAAACTCTGCCAAAATTTTTCAAAAAAAAAGAAGAAAGAAGAGAATGAGATATAAGTTTGAAATATGTCTTGAAAGGTCGTGCCAATAGTAATGATAAGATTTGACTAAACTACGAGTATGGCTGACCTCGAGGAATAAGTTAACTGCTAGATTGATGATAATAATGATTAGGAGGTCGATATCGATATGGTAAAAAAAAAAAAGGAATTTGGAAAGGGCCAGTGATGCTAAGAGATGATTTAGAAAAGGCTGGCAAATCTGGATAGAGTGTTATATTGAGGTATCAACTGAGTTGATAAGCAGGGATAAAATATGACGAGTTATAGTTAAAAGAAGCAATAGTATGATTGAGACAAGAGTACAAAAAAAAAAGAGAATTGCGACGGATATGAATGTATTGACAAGACAGCTAGTGAGATATTATTAAGGATAAGATGGACTGGAAAGGGGACAAGGTTAAGAAGTGTTACATTATAGGATTGATTACGACAGGATGTAATGTGATTACAATGAGGATTGTTATGAAAATAAGTAAAGCCTAGTGAGAAAGTGGCCAAAGCTATGATGTGATCTATGTAGCTAGAATATAAAGGCAAGTGTGAAACGGAAAAGCGAGCTATAGGATGAATAAGAAAGACTTGTCAAGTTCTTCTGTAGGGAAATTTTAGAATAAAGGTTATATGATAACGGAAATGATAGCGAGCACAAGAAAAGGAAGGGTAATTGAAAGAAGGAAATAAGAAGAAAGCGAAATGAGAGTGTAACAATAGGCCATGACAAGTGTAGCCGAGGATACGAGTACTATAAGTGACGGAACCATGAAAGACCAAGTTATAGAAAGGTGAGCAACGAGATAGAATGAGTGCTAGAAAATGATTGATATGGATATGGTAAGAACAAACAGGGATGGACAGAAAATGAGAAAGGGATTATGCAGGAGTAGTGTTTTTCGAAGGATACAAAGATAGCATAAGATTCCTCGTGCACAGAATAAAAGATGAACATAGACTAGAGAAATGGTAAAGGAATACTAAAGGAAGCACCCAAGATAGACGTGATTAATTGAGTACGAGTATAAAATAAAAAGGGAAATATATAGCTACGGACTTAAAGGTGTAGTACGACGACAGGGTGATAAGATAAGACTATCATTAAGATGAACTTGATATGATTTTGCGTAAGTTAGAAGTCGGTACTGAGCACACAACAAGGGAAAAGGTCATAAGGCACGAAGGAGTACGGTGTGTATACGACTTCACCTCGGGAATAGTGAAATCCTTAAAGGACAAAGACAGTAAGATTGAGGAGCAAATGGTACATTGTAAATCTATTAAAGGAAACAGATGATATAGGTCGGGATAAAGATAATATTACAAGAGAACCTTGGACACTTATCGTCGGAATATAAGTGCTATCTAATTGAGATTGGAACGACTACAAGTACTAATTAACTATTGATTGGAATGAGTGGAATGTGGCCTTGGACGAGTTATAATATTGGTCGCATTACTCGAGTACAGATTATCAAACGAAATTTTGCACTATATATAGAAAGGTTCTCGTCGCTTTGTGATTTTGTGAAGGTTTCGTACGTGGATAATCAAGTTATACATCATAGGGGAAAAGATACAGTACCAAGTGGATTGGAAAAAGGGATTGGATGAATTTGAGATTGGAAATAGGGACAAGGAGCAAAGTATAAACGGATAATGGTATAAGTACACCCTTGAGGGGGGAAGCGGGTGCGAGAAATGCAAGTATAAGACGGAAACAATTGACGCTGAAATATATTTGATATAGATGCTTAAATTCCAATTGAGATCTCTTGCTGAAACAAGTTAGTAAGATCTGAAAGCCAGCGATAAATGGATAGAAGCCAGAATGGTATTCGAGATAGTGTTGAAAATCATTTGTAAAGGGCCTTGAATGATATGCCGTTAAAAAGTGGGTGCTCAGAAGAAGAAAGAGTACGACAAGATAATGGTAACGAGTAACTTAAGAGATATTATGAAGGATAGCGATGCTATACTGAATTAAAGGCCAAGATGTTGGCTATAGAGTTGTTCGCTAATGATATTGCAACTTGTAAGTAACAAAGGAGAGGGAATAGAAAATCTCCTATGGTAAGAAATGAGAAAGTCAAAGAGTGAATAAAGAAAGGGAAAGGAGTATGACCAGATAGGCTACGAACGAGTTTTTAGTACGGATGAGTTATGTAAAGCATAATGAACCAGGAAAAGGAAAGACTATGACTGAGATTGGGTATATTTTGTACAAGCTATACAAGAATAGTTATGCAAACTATGAATATTTGTATGCTAAAAATGAGACCAAATAAGTACTTGATAAGAAGAGTAAGGATTTAGTAATAACAATGCGGTTGTGATATTTTGGATACATTAAGAAAAGATGTAAATATGGTTTAATCTAAGTTACCGAGATAGAATTAATACTGAGGATAAATAGGACATGGCTATAGTTGAATCAAAGATCTATCCCGATACCGGTTGTAAGATAAGGGAGGAGCAGACAAGGTAAAACATAAGGATAAGTGAAGTGATGCTAAGGTAATTCTTGAGCTAATTTGAGCACTTTCGCATGTTCTTGTAAAGATTGCAATATAATGTGTGACAGGAAAGTTAAGAGCAAAATCTGAGCAAAGAGGCAATAGAAGAGTTGAATTAAAGATAAAGAAATGACACGAGATAATGTGCCTAGAGTGTTACAAGTTGGATTAAGGGAAATTGTGAAATGGTTTAAGCGAGACAATCGTAAAGTCGGTTGCCCGGACTACGTTGAATTTATATGTCAAATCCAAAACAATTCTTTCAGAGTTATACCAGTGGATGATAGTTAAAGCACAGAGCGGCTATGTAAAGTTATTATATGAGGGGACTTCATTGCTACTTGATAACTAACTCTAAGGATAGGGATTAAGAGCTAAAAAGCAGGGTGACAGCTTAAGTCTTTTAAAGAAGTCGAGAAGTAATATATGAGGCTGAAGATTCCAGAATATGGATTTCATTACAGGCTTACCTCGCACTCTACAGAAATATGATTCTATATGGGTTAATGTAGATAGGATGACAAGATCAGCTTATTTTCTTCCAGTCAGGACTACTTATTCAGCTGAGGACTATGTGAGGTTATATATCAAGGAAACGATAAGACTTCATGGGGTTCCCACATCTATTATATCGGACAGAAGAGCTCAGTTTAGAGCTAACTTCTGGGGATCATTCCAGAAGAGATTGGGGACACAGGTGAGTCTTAGCATAGCATTTCACTTTCAGACTGACGGACAGGACGAGCGGACTATTCAGACGCTAGGAGATATGTTGCGGGCCTGTGTTATTGATTTCGTAGGGACTAGGATAATCACTCGCCACTTATTGAGTTTGCCTATAATAATAGTTACTATTCTAGCATCCAGATGGCACCGTATGAGGCTCTGTATGGCAGAAAGTGCAGGTCACCTATTGGCTGGTTTGATGTTGGAGAGACTAAGCTAATCGGCCCCGATATGATTCAGCAAGCCATTGATAAGGTAGAACTTATTCGGGAAAGGTTGTTAGCAGCTCAGAGTCGACAGAAGTCTTATGCAGATAATCGACGTCGACACTTGGAGTTCCAGGTTGGCGATTGGGTATTCTTGAAGATATCACCCATGAAGGGTGTGATGAGATTCGGCAAGAAGGGGAAGCTTAGCCCGAGATATATTGGGCCTTATCAGGTTGTTCGTAAGGTAGGCATTGTTGCCTACGAATTAGACCTATCATCGATCCGGAAGCAAAGACATCCGGTTGTTTCATGTGTCTATGCTTCGCAAATGTATTGGTGATCCTTCCAGAATATTCCCTGTGGATGATGCCCAGGTGACGGAAGAGCTATCGCATGAGGAGAATCCGGTAGCTATACTGGATCGTCAGGTGAGAAGATTGCGTACTAAAGACGTGGCTTCCGTCAAGGTACTGTGGCGAAACAATAACAGGGAGGAGATGACTTGGGAAGCTGAAGAGGAGATGAAGAAGAAATATCCTCACTTGTTTCCTACGCCTACAGGTAATCTAAACCCCTAAATTGGTTATGTTGAATGCTAAGTGAACTGTATATGATAATCATGAAAGAGATTTCCCCGAAGTGCTTATAAGACCCTGTAAGACTAGTATAACATTCGAGGACGAATGTTCTAAAGGGGGGAAGGATGTTATATCCCGTATTTTTAAACATTGGGACATTCTAAAGCTAATCGCGACAAGTTAAGGACAAGACTATTTTGGGATACGAGGTAGAGATTTTTAATCTTCGATTTTGTTTTAATCACAAGTTGCTTATAAATTTTATTCAGTATAGAAATATTATTGGATATTAGGGATTTGTCACGACCCAACCCCGTAGGCCGTGACTAGCGTCCGAATCGGACACTCGTACGCACTAGACACTCAGAATTAGCAGACTAACTCGCATGATTATGCATAATCACGTATAGCCTCAGATTATCACAAAATAGTCAACATATGTAACATAAGCCGGCTAGGCTGTCATAATGTACAGAATCTCGAAATATGCACAAAGGCAAGCCGACTAGGCTGCCGTGGCGGGTGGACCGCCCAATACATAAAACACACACACATAGCTGTACAGATATAACATTACCCACAGACATATCTACAGACCTCTAAACAAAGTAACAAAATCATATGACGGGACAGGGCCCCGTCGTACCCCTGAATAAATATATACATATGCATCAGAAAAGTATATATACCAAAATATAGGCTCCGGACGAAGGAGCACTCCCGTAAAGCAGAATAGGTGTCCTAGGCGGGTGGATCACCAAGCTGAGCGTCTGTACCTGCGGGGCATGAAACGCGCCCCCCGAAGAAAGCGGGGTCGCACGGAATATGTACCGAGTATGTAAAGCGAGGAATATAGTAACGAATCGTAATCAAACGAATATACAAATAAAATAAGCACAATATGCAAAATTGCAAAACATTTAGTTTAAAAACATAAATCATGCATGGGCTCTTAGAACGACGGTCGCCCGCTCCGTCAATGGCGCCATACCACGTACCCACACCGGAGAAAGTTTCATATCTCCGTAACCCGACATATCCCCGTAACACATCACAGCCAACCATAACACCATACACAGCATAACACCACATATAAACGGAACCCGGCCCTCTGAGGAGGAGCTCGGCGAACTTTAACACAGCATCACACCGGAATATACCATAATGCGCACGACATATAACCGGCCCGGGATCCGGTGAACGAGGTACTAACCATAAGCACGAGCGGAGTCGTGAGTAACCATATGCATAAAATCATAATCATAACTCATTAAGTAAGTAAGAAACCCATATGCGGAAGTCAAAGTGAAAATAGTATTAAATTTTTCCGAAGGTCATTAAGGATAAGCATAGAAAAGCCGCGGGCCCCACGGACGGTTGCCGACCCCACCCGAGCCCGGCTACGAGAGTTAGGGGAATGTTATGTCTTATGAAGTTACCTATTATGTTTCGGGGCGATCCGAGCTCATCGGCAAAAGTTACGAGCGTTTGAAGTTCGGAACCTTTTTGTAGCAAAATTCTTTATAAGACTTTTGAAATTCAATCTTTTGAAAACATAAGAACCTTAGTTTGGTTACATTAAAGAGTAAGTCTGTAAGAATGAATAAGGCACATATCTAAGCTCAGATACTAAGAGGGGAATTACCCCGAGGCTCGGGTCATAGCCTAGTAGCACTAAGACATGCCAAAGAAGAGAAAGTGACGCCTTACATACCTCGTCCGCTCGCAAGCTAAGTCAAGCCTCAACTCTCGGACGCTCCAAGATCTACATAACGCCAATATACCAAACATTAGCCATAAGCCTTTAGGCATTCAATTCCTGTTATATCCCGTATTTTGGTACATTGGGATAATCCGACTTAGTCATGATAAGTCGAGGACAAGGTTGTAATTTCTTCCGATTTTGTTAAAAGTGCATAAGTTGCATATTCATCTTTTTATTGGTATGGAATGTTAAGGGTAAATTTGGAATAAGGAGAATTTGGGGTTAAAAGTGAATTATGGAAAGTTGAGCATTTCATGAAATTAAGGGCTAGAAGTGAAATTTTGGAAACTTAAATTCATGAAAATGGCCACATGTGGCCATGTGTGTGGTGTGGGCCATGGGGCCACATGTGTAAATTATATTTGTAGGGGATATTTATATAAAGATAAAAGATGACAAGTTAAGTCATCTTCATCATTTTATCCTTTCCTAGAAATTTCAAGAAGTTTGGAGAAAGAGAAAGGGGGTGTTCGGCCATAGAGAAAAAAAATGGAAGACCAAAAATAGCCATCAAAAAATTATTTTCTTCTATGTTTTCCACTCTTTGGAAGGTGCTAAGCAACATGAAGTAGTTGTTGAATCAAGAAAAGCCTTTGTTCTTACCAAACCCTACCTTGGCCGAATGAAGAAGGGGAAGGAAGAAGGTGAGTTTTAACCCTCTTTTCATGTGTTATAGATGGTTTATGTGTGTTGTAGTATGTAGGAATGGATGAAAATCATGAAATATTGGATGTTGGTGGTGAGCCGTGTGGGCTATGTTTGGCCGATATATGTGTGGTGTGTAAGAGTGAAGAATTAATTTTATTTAGCATGTTTTGGTTGTTGTTGTATGGATTCCATAATGAAAATGACAGTTTAATGATTTGAATGGTAGTTGGAATCGTTTGTAGGTTGTTGGAGAAGATAATGTAGTTTTAATATAGTTTTTGTATTATTGTGGTTAATGTTATTAATGTGTGGAATGTTGGTATAGTTTGTGAATTTGGGAGAAAGAAATGTGTTGTTGATGTTTGATGGAAATTGGAAGGTTTCGGGTAGCATTGTATATTGGTTGGGCCGTTTGAATGTTTGTGGATTGGTTGAAACATTCTTGAGTCTCGTTTGAATGATTTTGGATTAGTATTTGAATATGTGTGCCTTGGTGTTGGTTTGATAGTATATGGTTAATTTGAACGTAAATGAAATGTTGTTGAAATATGTAGAAAAGAGTTATTGACGTTAGAATGCCTTTTAAATTAATTGTTGATGTTGTTAGAATGGTTGTTGGTATTGTTGTTGAAGATGTTTGGCATAGTTCTCGGCGTATTTGTAGATTTTATAGGGGAAATGCTACCCAAGTTTGGAATGGCTTAGACAAAGTGATGGTTTGGAAATGAATTTTTCAACGCTTTCCTTCTAATGTTCGATGCCTATTGATGTTATTGTAGATCGTGAAAAGCCGAGACGTAAGTTCGGATTAGCGTAGGAAGTGGCTAAGGTATGTAAAGCTTACCTTTCCTTCTTTTGGCATGTCTTAGATATGGCTAAGCCATGATATGTTATGTCCGGGGTAATTGGATTTTAAATACTATTTATGATGCCTATTTGTTCCGAGGATCTTATCCTTATATGGTTAAGTTATGGTTTCATATGTCCTTGTATGATTGGTTTTGTGTTGCATAAAAAGTTTTGTTCCTAAAAGAGTTTTGTAACTACGAACGTCCGTAACTTTCAAGAAAGGGCTCGGATGGCTTTGATATGCTCGTAAATGATTTTATAACGTATAATGACTTGATTTTCATAGGCGGGCCCGGATTGGGTTGACGATCGTCCGTGGGTCCGCGACTTTCTTGTTTAATTCTAACGAACTTTTTTTGAAAGAACTTAATATAACTATCTCTTGAGCCCCCCGAGTATGATTACTATATTTACGTTGAGTCCGGAATAAGGATTTTTATGTATGCGATTTTGGTACGTAACTATGGTTTCTGAAGTTCGATTTGATATGTTCCCGAGTGATATTCGAAAGAAAGTCTGATTTGACTAAGGTTTTGGCCTATAAATGATGGTTTGTTTCGATTAACCCATTAAGTCTTTGAAAATGTTTTAAACGGTATTTGGCTATTTATGATTCTGCTTGTGCATTTTGTTGTTACATTTTTCGCCGAGTCCCGGGCCGGTTGTGTATCGTGCGCACTGTGTGATAGTGACCGCTGGGTATTTGGCCGCGGTATGTTATGTGCTATTGCCGCTGGGTATTTGGCCGCGGTATGTTATGTGCTATTGCCGCTGGGTATTTGGCCGCGGTATGTTATGTGATATTGCCGCTGGGTTCCTGACCGCGGTATATGTGTATATGTGATATTACCGCTGGGTTCCTGGCCGCGGTATATGTGTATATGTGATATTACCGCTGGGTTCCTGGCCGCGGTATGTGTGTATGTGTGTATGTGTGATATTGACCGCTGGATATTTGACCGCGGTATGTGTGTATATGTGGTATGTGATATGTGATGATTTGATGATACAATATGATATGTGATATGATGTGTGATAATATGACGGTACGTTTATGATTATTATGTTATATATGGATCGGGCCGTACGTTCCTCGGCAATCGGTTAATGTCAGCTCATGTGGTATGTTTGATTTTCCGTATATACACGGCAGAAGTGTTTTTCAAAAGAAAGCGAAACATTTTGACATTTTGATTATCCTACGTGTCTTCTGTACCGCTTATGTATGATTTGGAGGTCAGATGTAAGTACCTTGGTATTCGGCTTATTATGCTCGCGTTCGGTGCACTTTACTTCGATTATGACTCCGTTTTCTGTACTTTCTGCTTTGCATACTCAGTACATATTCACGTCTTGACTCCCCTTTCTTCGTCGCGTTTCATGCCGCGCGGTACCTGATTAGTAGATGATGTTAGCGGAGGACGTTCGAATTTGGATTGGCGAGCTCATTTCCCAGGTCTTGTCGAGTACGAGTGCTTTGTATGGTATCTGAGATGTTGGTAGAGACTTTGCAGACAGTGTCGTGTGTATAAGACGTCAGTATGTGAGCGGCTATGTAAGCCGGTGTATTATAATGCCTTACGTTTCAGATTTGTTATGACTACGGATTGTATTTGATTTGACTTGAAAAAGATGAAAAGTATGTTTGATTTTCCGAAAAATTTTCAATGGGTACTTATGTTATGTTCTGTGGGCCCAGTATGATTGTGAGTGTTACGAGAGTCAGCGGGTTCGCTCGGCCCTAGGTAAGGGTCGGGTGCCTATCACACCCTATCGGAAATTAGGGTGTGACAAGGATGGCATACCGAGTCCCTTGCTAGTGGGGCCGGGATAGGCTATTCACCGAGTCCCTCACTAGAGGGCTTGGTACGGTATATATATATATATGTATATGCATGCATACATGATGATGATATGATTTTACTTACCGAGTCCCTCACTAGAGGGCCGGGACACGCTATATGTTATATGATGATTTTATGATATTGACATGCATGATATATGTTTTAAAGGCAAGTCTTATGATTTTACTGTACTCTTTACTTCAGTATAATCCCGCTTACTGTATTCTATGCTTTACATGCTCTCGACATATTCCGTCGACCCCTTTTTCTTCGGGGGCTGCGTTTCATGCCGCGCAGGTACACCCAGGTGAGCTGAAGATATTAGTAGAAGATGTTCCAGCGGGGTTGGCGAGCTCCATTTTCTCCGGAGTGCTGCCGAGTCAGATTATTATGCTATGGTTTCATGCTCCGTGTTAGAGACTTTGCAGGAAGTGTCGTGGGTATAAGATGTCGGTTATGTAAGCGGCTATGTAAGTCGATGTATTATTACGCATTGTGTTATAAGTTTCATATGTTACAAATTTTTATTTGATTTGAAAAAGATGAAAAGCATATTTGACTTTCCGAAAAACTTCCGTTATGTATTTATGTTATGGCTAAGGGCCCAGTATGATTATGAATGTCACAAGAGTCAGCGGGTTCGCTCGGCCCTAGGTAAGGGTCGGGTGCCCATCACACCCTATCGATTAAGGGTGTGACAAATTGGTATCAAGCGGTTCGTCCTAGGGTTGTCGCAAAGTCGTGTCCGGAGGGTCCCGTTTATGGTGTGAAGCCGGCCACATTTATAAACAGGAGGCTACGGGTGTCACACCCTAATTTCTGTTAGGGCGTGATGGGCACCCGACCCTTATTTAGGGTCGAGCGAACCCGCTGACTCACATAATACTCATAATCATATTGGGCCCTCATAGCATAACATAAATACACAATGAAAGACTTTTAGAAAACAAACTTGCTTTTCATCTTTTTCAAATCAAAATAAGACCTGTAATCATATAAAACCCGTAAAATAATACATCACAATACATCGGCTTATGGAGCCGTTTACAAAACTGACATACTACATATACGACACTGTCTGCAAAGTCTCTAACATAGAACATGAATCCATATCATAATGCTCAGACTTCATAAAGACTCGAGAAAATGGAGCTCGCCAATCCCGCTGGAACATCATCTGCTAATATCTCCAACTCGTCTGGGTGTACCTGCGGGGCATGAAACGCAGCCCCCGAAGAAAGGGGGTCAGTTCGGAATATGTACTGAGTATGTAAATCATGAAATACAATCAGCGGGATCATAATGAAGTAGTGAGTACGTAAAAATCATAAAACTTTCCTTTGAAAACGTTTATCATGCATATCAAATCATATAATCATCATATAAACATATAGCGTGTCCCCTCTAACAGGGACTCGGTAGGTAAAATCATCATATACATATTCATATAACGTGCCCCGGACCTTTAACAAGGGACGCGGTAAGTAAAATCATATCATCATCATGCATGCATATACATATACATATACATACCGTACCCGGCCTTCTAGTGAGGGACTCGGTGAATAGCGTGTCCCGGCCCCGCTAGCAAAGGACTCGGTATGCCATCCTAGCCACCATCTCCATATCATCACATCATCATCATATCATATATATATATAACGTGCCGCGGCCCTCTAGTGAGGGACGCGGTGAATAATGCAATGGAATTGCACGAATACATGCCCTGGCCCGGGACACAGTGAAGGACATATTGAGGTTGGCACGAGCAGAGTAGTGACAAACCATATGCATATAAAATCATACTCAGAGACTCGATGAAGTAGTCTAAGCGGAATGTCATTTGAAAATCGGACAATAGTTATATCAAATATCTTTCAAAAGCATAACCTGCATCATAAACGTATTAATAAAGCCATGGGGATCATAGTCGTATTTAAACCATAGGGACCATAGTCTTACGCCAAACCAATCCGAGTCCGCCTCGGAAAGTTACAAACTTTATTCATTTTGGAACTTTCTACGAACAAATCGAACGATCCGAGCCTTTCTACGAAAGTTACGGACGTTCGTAGTTTCGGAGTCGTTTAGGAAACTAACTCTTTTTGAAAACAAACTTTTATGCAATCTTTGAAATCCATTCATGCGAAAAACATAAAGACCATAATTTGACCACATTCAGAGTATGAATATCAAGAAACAAATATGGATCATCAACATGCTCGGATCGCAAGAGTGGAATTACCTCTGGTACGTGTCATAACTTACTTTTCAACTAAGACATGCCAAAGAAAGAAGTAAGGGTGAAGCTTACATAACTCGATCGCTTCCTAAGCTAGTCCAACTCAAGTCTCGACTCTCCAAGGTCTACATAACGTCAATAGATATCGAATATTAGTCATAACATCGAAAAATCCTATTCCAAGCCATTACTTTATTTACGAAAATTTGAGCATTTCCCCGTAAATGCCACACCCCGAGAATTCGACTCGGCCAAACTCATCAACAACCATACCAATAACATACTAGCAACATCAATAACCAATTCTAAACACATTCTAACAACAACCTTCTTTCATATAATGCGACGACATTCATTTACATTCAATTCAACCGCATATAACCGAACTAACACCAACACTTCTTCCAAATTCAGGAATTACACCAACAATTCATTTGTTAACATTGTCATTGGCATATATAAAAGATCTACATAGGAATCATATTAACTTCCAATTCAGCCCACAACCATTACAACTTCAATTTAATTCACTAAACCTTCATTATCAACATAGAATCCACACGACAACAACAACCACAACACTAAATAAAATTAATTCATTCTTGGCATACATACTACATATACACGGTTCCAACACCATTCATACAGCTAAAACATCAACATGCCACTTTCATGATTTCCTTCCATTTCTACCCACTATAACAACATGCAACCATGCTAAACACCATTAATTCATTATTCCTACACACCACATACACACACGGCCAATACCTACACATGCACGGTTTCATCCCAACATCCATATTTTCATAATTTTCATTCATTTCTACCTATTAAAACATCCACAAACCATTTATAACATATAAAAGAAAAGATTGAGTCTTACCTCTTCCATCCCACTTCTTTCTCGGCTAGAGTTCTACATAGCAAAACAAATTTTCTCTCTCTCTCCAACAACTACTCCACGTTGTAGAGGGCCTTCCAATTGATATGAAAGCTAGAAGAAACAAATTTTTTTCTTGAACAATTTTATGGGGCTGGTTCCCTCTTGGCCGTTTCTCCTCTTCTTCTTTTTTCTTCATATTTCTTGAAATTTCTAGACAACAAATGATGAAGATGACTAAGTTAGTCATCTTATACATACATATATAATTAAAACATGTGGCCATGGCCCACATCTCCATGTGGCCGGCCACCTCCCTTTTTTTTTTCTTTTTTTTTTTTTGAATTTCAAGTTTCCAAAACTTCACTTTTGGCCCCATGTTTCATGAAAGACTAGTTTCCATAATTTCACTCTTACCCCAAATTTTCCTCAATATCTCCATCCAATGAAATCATAAGCGACTTATGCCCTATAACAAAGTCGAAAGATAGCCTTGTCAATAACTCTTCGCAACCAACTTAAAAATATTCCGACGTGCAAAATGCGAGATATAACATCCTTCCCCCCTTTAGAACATTCGTCCTCGAATGTTCAACTAGTCGTATGTGGTCTTAAGGATCTCTGTGGGGGCTTCCTTTACTACCATAACATGCAATCTCATTTACCAATCGTATTTCTCTTTCATTTCCTCCTCAGGTTCGCAAGTCATTTCCTTTCTGTTATTATTCCGCCACGGTGCCTTAATGGAAGTTACGTCTTTGGCACGCAACCTTCTTGTCTTACAATTAGTGTAATAAGGTTCGGTGCATCTCGAGTTAAGCTCTTCCTTCTTGTCGAATCTGATTACGTTCTTCACGGATGATATCCTCAGGCATACCCATTCGCCAGTTCTGAATTCTAAGTGTCAATACCGATTGTCGTCATATGATTTCTGTCGTTTCTGAGTTACTAATGGCCGTTCCCTACTTTAACCTTTATCAGCTGATACAATTTCCGGTTAAGTTGGCGTATAAACTCGCCCTCCTTTTAGTGGCCAATTAGTGCTGATCACTTTGCTTAAATCGTCTTACAATCTTTCTTTACTCATCTTGTTACACTTTCAGCACATTGTCTCATGTCATTACCTTATCTTTAATCCGAGCTTTTCTATCGTTCTTTTGCTCAGATCTTGCTCTCAACTTTCCTGTCACACGTGATGTTGCAATCCTTACCCGAATGTACGCAGGGGGGCCAAATTACTCTAAGAATCGCCTCAACGTAGCTTCACTAATTCTTATGCTTTACTTTATCTTTGCCTCTCTTCTCCTACCACCCTGGGTCGAATACTTTTTTTTTTTTTTTTTTTTTTGGTTCAACCATAAGCATGTCCCGTTCGTTCTCGCACTAGTTCCACCTCGGTAATTTATCTCAAACCATCCTAACACCCTTCCTCAACGCACCTCAAGTATCGTCATCACCGTATTGTCGTTACCCATCCAAACTTTTCTCGTTAAGCCTTTACTTCTGGTCTCATCCTGTATAAGTATTCATAGGTAACATGACGATGCCCTTGCACGTCCCGCGTATTTAATCTTACTCACGATCGTTCCTTCTCTCGGTTCATACTATTTCACACCATTTCCGTGCTTTGCAATACATAAAGAGTCTCATCTTGTCATACTCCTTCTCCTCGCTTTTTCTTTTTCTACCATAGGCAATTTTCTACCGCTAGCGACCACTCTATTGCCTACATCTTAACCTCTGATCCGTATAGTCGTACTACATTTCACCATGTTTCCGTAAGCTACTCGTTACTTTTCTTTGTCGTATTCCCTTTTTAAGTCTCCATTTCCTAATATCGCGTTATTCCGGATACTTACAATTAATTCTCAACGCCATCTTGATTATTACCCTGACTTCTATCCCTTTACTGCTGGCTTTTTCGATCTCCCTAATCCTAGAACTGTGATGCGCCTTTTTTTTTCCCTCTTTATCGGTCTAATTCGCCCCGTTCTGCGCGACCCTTGTGGTTTCTACCCACTCCTCAGACTCTTAATTTGTCCTTAAGTCACTCTAACTTCTCATTCACTTTCGCGTCCCCCGAATTTGTAGAATTTTTTAAAAACTTCCTGGGGTCACCCATCCTAAAATTTCCCCTCGTTCTCAAAGACGCTTAACTTTGGAACTCGACGGAATACGACACTTTAACGCTCGTATAACCGCGTCTACCCCCTCGCATCACCTTTGTCACGTATTTTAGAGTAAGTCGAAATCTTAACTCGATTTCGAAACGTCCTCGTAACGCGTTTTCCTCCGAATTAGAAAGGTTTCTTAGTCTCCCCGACTTCACAATTTCTCGTTTCAACTCCCTTAATCCTCAATATTCACGTTTCACCTCTAGACATGACTACTTTTCCGTCTTAGACCCGCATCTCAATAATGAGGAATACGCCTCGATCACCGTTACTTATAATTACTCGGTCATCGCCCTCGGAATTATGTTCTCATTTTACCTCGTTCTTCGTCTTCTCTATAACCGGGTCTTTCACATTCCCGTCACTTATAGCACTCGTATCCTTGACTACACATATCATGGCCTATTACTACACTGTTGTCTCGCTCCCTTCTCATTTCTTTTTTTTTTTCCAACTACGCTTTCTTTTCCCATACTCGCTATCATCTTCACTATTATATAATCCTTATTCCAAACTTCCCCTGCCGAACTTGATAAATCTCGCTTATTCGCTCTATAGCTCACCTTTCCGTTTCACACTCGTCGTTAGATTCTAGCGACATAGATCATATCGTAGCTTTAGCCACTTTCTCACTAGGCTTTTCTTATTTTCATAAAAATCCTCGTTATACTTACATTATATCTTATTCACAATCAATCCTATGTGATAATGCTTCTTAACCCTCTTCCCTTTCTGATCAACTTTATCCTTATCGTTCCACAGGCTATCTTATCTATACATTCATACCCGTCACAGTTCTTTTCTCCTGTATTCTTGTCTTAATCACACTATTACCTCTCTTACTGTAAGCTCGTCATAATTCGTCCCTACTTAACAATTCAATCGGTACCTTAAATAACTCTCTATCAAGGTTGGCCGGTCTTCTCTAAATCATCCCTTAGTGTCATAAGCCCTTTTTAATTTCTCGGTACCATAGCAGCATTGACCTTATAATTATTATTATCCCCAATTCAATAATTAACTTCTTTCTCGGTGTCGGCCATACTCGTAACTTAGTCAAATTTTTATCATTACTACTGGCTCGACCTTTCCGTACATACCACAAATCTATACCTCATTCTCTCTTTATTCCGGAAAATTTTCGCAGTTTCCTCCCGTAATTTACTATCTCAAAACCTGTACACAGGAAATACCAACAATGCCTCACAGGGCCAACATATATATACATATCACATCATATCACAGCCACACAGGGCCCCCATTATCATCAACAGTACAGAAATAATAAACACACCTCGTATGCCCAACTCAAACAGCACCTGTTACACTTTCTTGCTTACTTTCTCTTTTTGATCACAACTTGTATTCCAATCGTACTTTAATATCTTACCTGACATATGCCTTGCATGCCTTTGCTTACCTGCGTACTTCGTAACTTCCAACACCGTTAATCGTTTTCCGTCGATACCTTTTCTCCGCCGCAATCAAAAGTTAGCGGAAGAAATCTCATTTCCCATGACTTGGCCCCTATCGCACGATCTAAGATGTCAAAGAAGAGTAACCATCCTAGATGCCCCGTAGCCTCCCGTTTATAAACGTGGCGCGCTTCACACCATAAAAGACTCTACCTGGGACACGACTTTCGTGTACAACCCCTAGGACGAACCGCTCTCGATACCAATTTGTCACACCCCACTTCGTTAGTGGCGTGATGGGCACCCGACCCTTTTTGTGGCCGAGCGAACCCGCCGACTCACATAATACTCATAATCATATTGGGCCCTTATAGCATAACATAAATACACAATGAAAGACTTTCGTAAAAACAAACTTGCTTTTCATCTTTTTCAAATCAAAATAAGACCTGTAATCATATAAAACCCATAAAATAATACATCACAATACATCGGCTTATGGAGCCTCTTACAAAACTGACATACTACATATACAACACTGTCTGCAAAGTCTCTAACATAGAACATGAATCCATATCATAATGCTCGACCCAAGAAAGACTCCGTGAGAAAATGGAGCTCTCGCCAATCCCGCCGGAACATCATCCGCAATATCTCCAACTCGGTCCGTGTACCGCAAGGGTAAGATTTAAACGCAAAATTTCCCGAAGAAAGTGGGCTAAAGATTTTTTTAATATGACCGAGTATGTAAACCATGAAATACAATCGGGATCATACCGAAGTAGTGAGTACGTAAAATCATAAAACTTGCCTTTGAAAACGTTTGTCATGCATATCAAATCATATAATCATCATATAAACATATAATGCGTGTCCCGCCCCCTCTAGTGAGGGACTCAGTAGGTAAAATCATCATATACATATTCATATAACGTGCCCCGACCTTTAACAAGGGACGCGGTAAGTAAAATCATATCATCATCATGCATGCATATACATATACATATACATGCCGTATCCGCCCCCTCTAGTGAGGACTTTGGAGCCGTGTCCCGCCGCCAGCAAGAAGTGGACCCGTATGCCATCCCGGCCACCATCTCGCGTATCATCACATCATCATCATATCATATATATATATATATATATATATATATATATATATATATATATATATATATATATAACGTGCCCCGGCCCTCTAGTGAGGGACGCGGTGAATAATGCAATGGAATTGCACGAATACATGCCCTGGCCCGAGACGCAAGTTGAAGGACATATCGAGGCCGGCACGAGCAGAGTAGGACAAACCATATGCATATAAAATCATACTCGTAGACGACGAAGTAGTCTAAGCGGAATGTCATTTGAAAATCGGACCATAGTTATATCAAATATCTTTCAGAACCATAACATGCATCATAAACGTATTAACAAAGCCATGGGGATCATAGTCGTATTTAAACCATAGGGACCATAGTCTTACGCCAAACCAATCCGAGTCCGCTTTCGAAAGTTACAAACTTTATTCATTTTGGAACTTTCTACGAACAAATCGAACGATCCGAGCCTTTCTACGAAAGTAACAGACGTTCGTAGTTTCGCAGTCGTTTAGAAACTAACTCTTTTTGAAAACAAACTTATGCAATCTTTGAAATCCATTCATGCGAAAAACATAAAGACCATAATTTGACCATATTCGAGTATGAATATCAAGAAACAAATATGGATCATCAACATGCTCGATCGCAAGAGTGGAATTACTCGGATACGTGTCATAACTTACTTTTCAACTAAGACATGCCAAAGAAAGAAGGGTGAAGCTTACATACCTCGATCGCTTCCTAAGCTAGTCCAACTCAAGTCTCGACTCTCCAAGGTCTACATAACGTCAATAGATATCGAATATTAGTCATAACATCGAAAAATCCGATTCCAAGCCATTACTTTATTTACGAAAATTTGGGCAGCATTTTCCCTGTAAATGCCACACCCCGAGAATTCGACTCGGCCAAACTCATCAACAACCATACCAATAACATACTAGCAACATCAATAACCAATTCTAAACACATTCTAACATCAACCTTCTTTTCATATAATGCGACGACATTCATTTACATTCAATTCAACCGCATATAACCGAACTAACACCAACACTTCTTCCAAATTCAGAATTACACCAACAATTCATTTGTTAACATTGTCATTGAGTATATATAAAAGATCTACATGGTGAATCATATTAACTTCCAATTCAGCCCACAACCATTACAATTTCAATTTAATTCACTAAACCTTCATTATCAACATAGAATCCACACGACAACAACAACCACAACACTAAATAAAATTAATTCATTCTTGGCATACATACTACATATACACTGCTCCAACACCATTCATACGGCTAAAAAAATCAACATGCCACTTTCATGATTTCCTTCCATTTCTACCCACTATAACAACATGCAACCATGCTAAACACCATTAATTCATTATTCCTACACACCACATACACACACTACTAATACCTACACATACACTGCTTTCATCCCAACATCCATATTTTCATAATTTTCATTCATTTCTACCTATTAAAACATCCACAAACCATTTATAACATAAAAAAGAAAAAGATTGAGTCTTACCTCTTCCATCCCACTTCTTTCTGCTAGAGTTCTACATAGCAAAACGAATGGTTTTCTCTCTCCAACAACTACTCCACGTTGTAGGGCCTTCCAATTGATATGAAAGCTAGAAGAAACAAATTTTTTTCTTGAACAATTTTAAGGCCGGTTCCCTCTTGGCCGTTTCTCCTCTTCTTCTTTTTTCTTCATATTTCTTGAAATTTCTAGACAACAATCGACGAAGATGACTAAGTTAGTCATCTTATACATACATATATAATTAAAACATGTGGCCATGGCCCACATCTCCATGTGGCCGGCCACCTCCCTTTTTTTTTTCTTTTTTTTTTTTTTTGAATTTCAAGTTTCCAAAACTTCACTTTTGGCCCCATGTTTCATGAAAGACTAGTTTCCATAATTTCACTCTTACCCCAAATTTTCCTTAATATCTCCATCCAATGAAATCATAAGCGACTTATGCCCTACAACAAAGTCGAAAGATAGCCTTGTCCATAACTCTTCGCAACCAACTTAAAAATATTCCGACTTGCAAAATGCTAGATATAACAACGGGGCATTTAGGATGGTTACTCTTCTTTCACTTCTTAGATCGTGCCATAGAGCCACGTCATAGGAAATGAGATTTTGATACTAACCTTTGATGTTAGCAGAAGAACGACATCGATCGAAGGAGGCGACTGACGACATTGGAAGTTACAAAGCACGCAGGTAAGTAAAGGTACGAAAGATATATGCCGAGCAAGGTATTGGCATAGGATTGAAATGCAAAGTTGAAAATTGAAAGGGAAAGTAAAGAGGAAAGTGTAACAGGGAAATTTAAGTTGGATGTACAAGATAAGTTAATCATTTTCAGACTTTTACGAATATTGAGAGCCCTGTGCGGCTATGACACGATATGATATGATATGATATGATATGATGTATATACATGATGATGGCCCCGTGAGGCACTGCTGGTATCTCCAGCGTGTAGGTTTTGGGATAGTAAGGAATACAGAGGAAACCCTGCCAAAATTTTTCTAGAAATAATACAAGAATGGGATATAAGTTTGGAATATGTCCCGAAAAGTCGTGTTAATAGTAATAATGGATTTGACTAAGCCGTGAGTACGGCCGCATTTTAGAATAAGTTAATTGTGGAGGGTGATAATAGTAAACAGAGGCTTGCTGGAATATAGTAATAAGGAATTTGAAACGGATTAGTGATATTAAGCGATGATTTGGAAAGCGGGTCAAGGTGTCCGGGTAGGTTTGGATGTAGCGATATACTAAGGCATCGATTAAGTCGAGGAGTAGAGAAAAATATGACAAGATTATAGTCACGGGAAAGAATGATACGAGTAAGACAGTGGGGTATGAAGGAAAAAGAACGTGATCTGACAGGAAGGTATTAATAAGACAAATGAGATGTGCATTTAAGTCATGAGGACGATTTGGGATACGCTAAGATCTCGCTTACTCCTCAGATTATGTGACAAAGGCACGCGAGGTAGATGCAACAGAAGGCGTTAAAGTGTCGTATTTCATCAAAGTTTCAAAGTTAAGCATGCTGGAGTGAGAGAAATTTTAGGATGGGTGACCCCCCTGGGAAGTTTTCTGAAAAGTCTTACAAATTCAGACGTAAGAGGCAAACGGGAAGCTGGATTAATCTAAGGAAAATTAGAACCGCGAGCGTGCGTAAACCATAAGAAATCGCGTAGGACGGGCGGATTAGTCGGTGAAGAGAAAGAGTTAATAAAAAAGGAGTAAGGAGAAAAGCGAAACACAGTAGCAGTGATAGGTTGTAACGGGTATGACGAAGGGCGGTACGAGTGCCATGTTGACGGGACGCGAGAAAGACCAATTATAGGAAGATAAGAAACAAGGTGGAATGAGTGCTAGAAGATGACTGGTATGATACGGATAAACGTAGACGAACAAAATACGTTTTGAAAATGAGGGAAGGACTATATAGGAGTAGAGTGTTCTGAATGACACAGAGGTAGCATAAAGCTCCTCGTGCGCAGAATAAAAGATAGGCGTAAACAAGAGAAATGATAAGGGGATACCAAAGGAAGCACCCGAGATAGGTTGAGGTAGAGAAAATATTCCAAGAGGGCTTTGGATACTTATCGACGGAATGAAAGTACTGCCTAATTAAGATTGGAAATAAGGATGGGAAGCAAAGTATAAACAAATAATGGTATAAGTACGCCCCTGAAGGGGGGAAGCGGGTGAGAGAAATGCAAGGATGAGATAGAAACAGTCGACACGGTAATATGTTTGATGTGGATGCTCAGGCTACGAATGAGACCCCCTTACTGAAATAAGATAGTAAGATTGGGAAACCAGTAATAAATGGATAAAGTCGGGATAGTAATTAAGGTACAGCGAGAAGCTTTTCAGAGATTTTAAATGACACGACGCTAGAAAATGGACGTGTATGAGGAAGAGAGTATGACAAGAGGGTGGTATGGGAAGGAATAGCAAGTCCTTTATGGAAGGAAGTGAGCAAGTCAAGATCGAGTAAAGGAAGAAAAAGAATTATGACAAAATAGGATGAGCGGGTCTTGTTGTGAACGAGATAGGCAGAGCAGGACGAGCCAGAGGACGAAAGAACCATGTCTAAGATTGGGCGTACTTTATACAAGTTGTACAAGGATAGTGATGTCATCGGTAAGTATTGGTATGCTAAGAATGAGACTAAGTACGTATTTGGTAAGA
Source organism: Lycium ferocissimum (assembly GCF_029784015.1). NCBI lineage: Eukaryota > Viridiplantae > Streptophyta > Magnoliopsida > Solanales > Solanaceae > Lycium > Lycium ferocissimum. The sequence goes on from NW_026727557.1 coordinate 23,270, forward strand.
AGAGCGAAGGTTTAGCAAGGACAATGCAGTTGTGATATTTCGGGTACATAACGGAAAAATGAACGACGATTTAAGTCAATCACTAAAATAGAAGCAGTGCTGAGGACAAAGGAGACAAGGCGGAACATAAGGAGGGATAAAGCGACGCTGAGATAATTCTTAGACTAATTTGAACCTCTTCGCATATTCTTGCAGAGATTGCGACAGAAAAGTAAAGAGCGAGAAAGACCTTCGAGCTAAAGATACAAAAAGGGTGTCAGCAAAGATAATGAACCCAAGAGGACATTTGGAATGATAGTAACAGTTGTAGTAAAAAGAACAGCGATTAGTAGCTTGGAAAATTTGAAGAAAAGAGAGAATGCTACTCTCATGAATGGAATAAAAGAATCCACCGGATGTTAGGAGAAGGTTTATGGACCACTAAGTTAGCTAAACGTGAGGACGCATGCTATGGAATCACAGGAAGTATCAACGTGAAGCTGTACCCAGCTATAATGATAAAAAGTCTGTATCGGAAAGCTAACGAGGACTGACGAAAGGATAGCTAAGGCTACAATAATGGAGATGAAGATTTGAATAAGAGGGAGATACTAGCTAAATTCCGGTCAAGTACACGAGGGCTGAGAAGTGGAAGAAGTGCATTGCAGGCAATAAAGGGATTAAGTAAGAATGAGGAAGGAACGTAATCAATAGATGAGATTGCATACCGTGGTAATAAAGGAAATCCCCCAAGAGCCTTAGAAGACCTTACGAGACTAGTTGAACATTCGAGGACGAATGTTCCAAAGGGGGGAAGGATGTTATATCCCGTATTTTATACGTCGGGATATTCCGAGTAAGCTGTGGATAGTTGAGGACAAGGCAATATATATATATTTTCCGGCTTCGTTAACAATGCATGAGTTGCATGTTCATCTTTTATTGGTGTGGAGCATTAAGGGTAGATTTGGGATAAGGAGAAATTGGAGGCTAAAAGTTGATTTCATGAAATGGCCAAAAATCCAAGGTGGCCGTGGGCCCCATCCATGTGTTGGCCAATATTTTCATGCCATGGAATGGCACATGTGTACACCATATGATTGTGGGAGCTACATATGAATATGCATGGAATGACTGAGCAAGACCAAGAACTTTAGAAAAAGGTGGAGAAAAAAAGAAGGAAAAAAATAATTTTCTCATGTGTGTATATATATATGAATAAGTCATGAAAATTAAGACAACTTACCACTTATGATTCTGGAGAAAGCTCAAGAGAAAGTATAAAGAGAGTGGTGGAGTCATGGGAGTGGTAAAAAATTATTTTCTCGTTGCCTCTTCAATTGGAGGGTGCCGTTAACGTGGAGTAATTGTTGGAACTATTAAATCGTTCGTTCTTGCCATATACAAGAACTGAAGAGTGAATGGAAAAAGGTATGATTCAATCTTATTTTTGTGTGTGTTATGGATGGTGAGTGTGCGTGTGTGTGTGAGTAGGTAAAGAAATAATGTATTTCATGAAAATATGGATGTTGAAGTGTATGAACTTCATGGTGTATGTTGTGTGTGTTTGGAACCTAATTTTGTGTGTATTTGTTGTGGATTATGTGATGAAAATTAAGGTTGATGACTCGAATGGAAATCGTAATCGTGTGGGTGTTGGGACTTGTTGTGATTTTAATTGTTTCTTGTATTCAAAATGTTTGTGCGTGGTGGTAGAATGTGTGGAAGAAATGAATGAGGTTCATGGAGGATTGGAATGGTATGTTGAAATTTGGCCGTGGAATGTTCTTAAATTATGTGTTGGTTGTGGATTAGTAACATGATGAGCATTAGTATTGAATTTTGTGTAGTTTATGAATTTGGTTGTTGAATTATTAATGTTAGAATGCGGAATCACTTATGGATATTGTTAGTAATTCTGTTGATGTTGAGTTGGAGTTATACGGAAAATGCTGCCGAAATTTTTGTAGACAAAGTGTTAACTTGGAATTGGATTCTTAAGTGTTATGGCTAATGGCTGATACCTAATGACATTATTGTAGATCGTGAGAAGTCGAGACGCAAGTTCGGATTAGCTTAGGAAGCAGCTAAGGTATGTAAGGCTCACCCTTCCTTTCTTTGGCATGTCTTAGTACAAGTATGACACGAATCCCGAGGTAACTCTATTCTTGCAATCCGAGCATGTCTATGATTCTTATTTGTTTCTTGATATCCGTATTCCTAATGTGGTCAAGTTATGGTCTTTATGTCATTGGTATGATTTGGATTTCAAAAGTTGCATAAAAGTTCTGTTTTCAAAAGAGTTTTCCTTTTAAAAGATTCCGTAACTACGAACGAACGTAACTTTCACAAAAGAGCTCGGATTGCTTCGATATGTTCGTAGAAAGTCCTAAGGTGAATAATTGTCCGTGACATTCCGAGGCGGGCTCGGATTGATTTGATATATGATTATGATCTCTACGATACTTTGATATGCTTATGGTATACGATATATTTCGAGTAACGTCCAAAAGCTATTTGATAAAGAACCGTAACATGATTATTCAAATGACGATTTGTTCGACTACTTATCCATTGAGTCTCGAAAATGTTTTATGTGCATATGGTTTCTCACTACTCTGCTCGTGCCAAGCTCAAGGTATCTTTCACTGAGACCCGGGCCAGGACACGTATTCGTGCACATTCCTCTGCATTGTTCACCGCGTCCCTCACTAGAGGGCCGGGGCACGTTACTTACCGAGTCCCTCATTAGAGGGCCGGGACACGCTATATGATATGATGATATGGGGATGGAGGCCAGGATGGCATACCGAGTCCCTTGCTAGCGGGGCCGGGACACGCTATTCACCGAGTCCCTCACTGTAGGGGCGTATATATATATATATATATATATATATATGTATATGCATGCATACATGATGATGATATGATTTTACTTACCGAGTCCCTCACTAGAGGGCCCGGACACGCTATATGTTATATGATATTTTATGATGATTTGACAGCTTTATGATATTGACATGCATGATATATATTTTAAAGGCAAGTCTTATGATTTTACCGTAATCTTTACTTCAAAAGATAATCCCGCATCGTATTCTATGCTTTACATACTCGTACATATTCCTTATCGACCCCCTTTCTTCGGGGTCGCGTTTCATGCGCGCGTTGTACACCTGTGTGAGCTGAAGATATTAGTAGAAGATGTTCCAGCGGGGTTGGCGAGCTCCATTTTCTCCGGAGTGCTGCCGAGTCAGATTATTATGCTATGGTTTCATGCTCCGTGTTAGAGACTTTGCAGACAGTGTCGTGGGTATAAGATGTCGGTTATGTAAGCGGCTATGTAAGCCGATGTATTGTTACGCATTGTGTTATAAGTTTCATATGTTACAAATTTTATTTGATTTGAAAAAGATGAAAAGCATATTTGACTTTCCGAAAAACTTCCGTTATGTATTTATGTTATAGCTAAGGGCCCAGTATGATTATGAATGTCACAAGAGTCAGCGGGTTCGCTCGGCCCTAGGTAAGGGTCGGGTGCCCATCACACCCTATCGGATTAAGGGTGTGACAATCATACTTCGGATTGTACGCACGATAATAATCGGCCCCGGACTCGGCGAAGGAAGTAACAATAATGTGCACGAGCGAGTAATCGTAGATCTATATGCAACTCAAAACGTTTACTACGTACTTACCGTAATAATCAGACAAATTATCATTTACAAGCCGATGGCTTTAACCAAATCAAATCTCTTCCGGATATTACTCGGAAACATATCAAACGAAACTTTATCAGTCATAGTTACGTATCAAAATCATATGCATACGAATTCTCATTTCATACATTTACACAGATCCCATAGAACAATCAAAAAAGACTATTATTTAAAAAAACAAGCCAACAACATAGTCAAATCCAGTTTCTTCTGAATGTTACTCGGGACTTGTCAAATAGAACTTTAGTCATCATAGTTACGGATCAACATCATATACATACGATTTCTCATTTCAGACTTAACAGATAAGTGAGTAATCATATTCGAAAGTCAGGTTGTTAACCATATTAAGTTCTTTTAACAAGTTGCTGGAACTATACAAAGGAACGTCTTGCGGGCCCACGGACAAGTACCCAACCGATCCGGGCCCGTCCGTGGAGGTTGAGATCATCATACGCTACAGAACCTCCTACGGACATATCGAAGCGATCCGAGCCTTCCCATGGAAGTTACGGACGTTCGTAGTTACCGTCCCTTTTACGAACAAACTCTTTCTATGCATGTTCATATATAATCATACAAAAGTCATAAGGACCCCAATTTAACTATATTACGAATACGGATATCAAGAAGCAACTAAGAATCATAGACATGCTCGGATCATAGGAGTAGAGTTACCTCGGGGATCATATCATAGCCTACATGTACTAAGACATGCCAAAGAAAAGAGGGTCAAGCTTTACATACCTTGGCCGCCCTCTAAGCTAATCCAAACTTACGTCTCGGCTCTCCACGATCTACAATACTGTCATTAAGCATCACCCATTAGTCATAAGCATCAAGGAATTCAATCCCAAGCCATCATCTCATCTACGGAAATTTGGGCAGCATTTCCCCTATAATTTCCACAACCCCGAGAATTCAACTCGGCCAAAACAATCATCAACAATACCATACCAACAATCATGCTACCAACATTAAGAATCAATTCAAATCGCATTCTAGCATTAGCAATTCTTTTCTACATAACTCATCGACATTCCATTTACATTCAAATAAACTACATGCGTTCAATCTAACACCAATGATCATGCGTTCAAATATCAACCCGAGGCCATTCAAAACACGATTCAAGAACGTTTCAAGCAATCCATACAATATTCAAACTACCCAACCATTACACTCTTCCACCCGAAATTGCCAAATTCCATAAGAGCAATGGCAACACATTTCATTCTTCCAAGTCCATGAACTATATCAACACTTCCATACGTTAGCAACATTATTTCCATCAATATAAGAAACTATATTAAAATCATATTAATTTTCCAAAACAGCCCGCAACACTACAACTTCAATATGAGTAATCAAACATTCATTTTACATCATAATATCCACAACAACATCACTAGAACACTAAATAACATTAGTTCATCTTTTCTACACAAACAGCCCATACATTCGGCCAACATCCACACACACACACAACTTCATGAATTTCATCCATTTCAACACATCATAACATACTCAAACGTCCATAACACATGCAAGAAAGGATAGAACCTTACCTCTTCCACTTGCCTCCAACTCACGGCTAGGATTTGTCCTTTGCAAAACGAATGGTTTTCTTGTTCCAACAACTACTCCATGATAATAAGGACCTTCCAAGGAGTTGAAAAGCTTGAAGAATATAATTTTTCCTAATCAAATTCCATAGGGCCTGTTCTCGGCCCTTCTTGGCCGATCGCTCTCCCCTTCTCTCTTTTCTCCATTTTTCTTGAACTTTCTTAAGTTGAAGAATGAATTGTCTTGTTTGGTCTTCCCTCTATGTATATATATATATACCATGCACATGGCCGGTCATGTGCACCTTTTTTTCTCCAATTTTCTAGACTTTTCATAAGTCACAAAAGATGAATAATTTCCTTGACTTGGTTATCCTTTGCCCATTTATATATATATATATATATATCTCTTGCAATATAAAATGAGCACATGTACCACTTTATGGCATAAGGTAATTGGGACAAGTCATGGGTGGGACCCACATGGATCCCACGGCCACATGGCCACTTATGCCCTTTTCATGAAATAATTTTTACAACTTCTAGCCTCCAATTCCCCTTATTCCAAATTTACCCTTAACGCTCCATACCAACAAAAAGATGAATATGCAACTTATACTTAAATCAAAGTCGAAAAATAGCCTTATCCATAACTTTCCACAATTGGCTCAGAATGTCCGAACGTATAAAATGTGGGATATAACACAGCAACTGGGGCCACACGAGAGTACGAGAGCAGGCAAGAGGCGGCGGCCATACTGGAGGCCGTGGAGCTGCACCGGCCAGGGACAGGGCCCCTGCGGCATGATGGAGGTGAGCACGATAACCTTCTCTAGAGCATGTGCCAGAGCGACAGCCCGCGAGAGAGCAGGCAGTCGGGGGAGTGTGGGGCAAGCCTAGACTCACCCCGAGGTCATGTTTGACCCAGTAATCCAGGACTCCGTGGCCGGTATCCTTCTTCATCTCTATGCCAAGCATGCCGTGGGCAGTGGCACTACTCTAGGTGGTTCCTATACCAGATTAGGAGTACGGATTCCTGAGCAGGGGCAGACTATGGGGATGCAGCCTGCTGCTGCCATGGCCCCGTGTATTGATGGTATACCATCCCTTGAGGGTTCCCCTAGGCTAGTAGCAGGCCAGATCTTCATAGTTGGGGATCATAATCTTATCAGCCAATTTTTGAAGATGGAGCCGCCTAAGTTCTTCGGCACACCTAGCGAGGATGCATACAAGTTCATTATGGATATGCATGAGAGGCTTTACAAATGAACATCGTGGAGCCTCACGGTGCGGATTATGTTTCCTTTTAGTTGTGCGGAGACACGAAGATGTGGTTGAGATATTTTATTGAGGGCAGACCTGTCGGTTCACCTCCACTCACCTGGGCACAGTTCCACCACACCTTCTTGGAGAAGTACGTGCCACGTACTTTGAGGGATGAGTTCACCCATTTGTAGCAGAGAGGTATGTCAGTGGCAGAGTGTGAGGCCAGGTTTCTATTTTGGCTCAATATGTGACACAGTTGATTCCGGCAAAAGTAAAGAAGGTTCGTAGATTTGTTGGTGGACTTGTGCTTCCACTTCATATTACTTGTATTCAGCTTGTGGCCATGGGGTCTTCCTTCCAGGCAGTTGTGGATCATGCCATGAGTGTCGAATCTGCCAAGGCTTGATCATTTGGAGGGTCTAGTGAGAAGAGGCCTCCTCAGCATGGTGAGTACAGTGGTTCCAGTTATAGGGGTGGGGGTCAGTCTTCTAGAACCTATCAGTCAGCCCCAACCCATCCCATTCAGTCCGCATTGCAGGCATCTTCTGGTGGCCCTTCTAGACAGAGTTGTTATTGAGATTGCACCCAATCTGTTCAGAGTGGGACTCAACAAGGTTCCCGATTCCAGACCTCGAGGACTCCAACTTTTTCTGTTAGCCGGGATGGTTCTTTAGTAAGAGGTGGTGCTCAGTCAGACCGCGGTGGTTCGTATTCGTCCAGGGGTGGACATCAGTACGGTATGGGTGGTCCTTAGGTCTCTAGGGAAGGAGTGCAGTCTGGACAGAGAGGTCATGGTGGTGTGCATTGCAATGCTTTTCTCGATAGGCCTGAGGCTGAGGCATCTGATGCTGTGATCTCAGGTAACATTTCTGTTCGTCACCGGGCAACTTCAGTGTTAGTTGATCCTAGTTCTACTTTCTCAGAGGTGTCTACTTATCATTCTGTTGGTTGGGATTTGACTTGTGACATCTTGGTGTACCTCATAACACTTAGAACAACTCTCCACATGAGCTGGAACCACTCCAAAATCATTAACCACAAGAAACAAGGAACTCACTAGCACCACGGGATTCCCCGCATTTGATTTTCATTATTTTCCTTTGGATTCACTCTTGAATATTCACTTTCATATTCAACTAATACTAGAAACTTCATACTAACTTTTCCACATTTTCATCTAATGCTTCCTCATCACCATTATTACCTTCCATAACAAGATTATATCCATATCATACTAAGAATCATGACTCAAGGTAGCTCACTACTCACAAATATCATAAAAGCTACATTTAGACTTCATTTTCTACTTCCTTCTTCTACCCAAGTTTTGCTACAACCAAGCATTCTCAATAACATGTAATGAGCATGGAAACTAACCTTTTTATCCCATAGGAAAAAGCTTTGGAGTAGCTATCAACTTCTGCAAAAACCCTAGCTACAAGGCCCAAGTATTTCTTGAAATCTACCAACCCTAGGAAGCCTTCTAACACATGAACACTTTGATTCTTGCTATTTGATCTTTGTAATCTCTTGGGTTTGAGTGAAATATGTTGGGAAAAGGGGTTTGGAGCTTTGGAGGGCTTGGAAGAAATGTGGGAAATGAAAAATGAGCAAGGGTCGGCCTTGTATATAAAAAGAAAAATCTGACCCGACCCGATTATACAGCCAATTATACGGGCCGTATAATTTACACGGTCTATATAATTAGACCGTATAATCTTCCCATGTTGCACCCCACTTTGGAACAAATCTACGGACCATTATACGGGCTGTATAATTTACACAGTCCGTACAAATGGCCGTACAACTGGGAATTTTCGAATTCCATTCCCATCGACCCGTTTTGACTTCGAATCCTCGTGGAACCTTCTTGGCACTTATATAACACTTCATTAACCATAAAATAGGCCCTATATCATCCCCTTAAGATATTTCTAAATAAATATTAGCTCAATTATAGCGGAAACCTTCCAAACACGACTTACATTTCACTTCCTTCAACAGATCAAACTTCACATATTCGTATGACCCGAAATCTTATAGTATACACCTTAAGCTATCTAACACTTCCCTTAAGCTCATAAGGATTTCATAATTATCCTAAGCTCACACTAGCCTATCCACAAGGCAACACATCCGGAATTTCTGAGGTGTAACACGAGTACCACTCATTATGCTAATCATTATACTTATCCTAGACACATATAATCTCGAAGGCAACACATGCATATATATATAAGACCTCATGGCTACAAAAATGATATAAAAAATATACACCGATATATCCATAAGCCATCAACTACCCACGTATCTGTATCTACGAGCCTCTACTAGAGTACTGTGTCATAAGGACGGGACAGGACCCCGTCATACCAAAATATATACACAAAATAATATGACCATAAGTAGCACCTCTGAAGTAGTGGAGTGCTCCTGTGAGTCCGCTGATAAACTTCTACAGGTCTGCACCGTCTCTCCTTACCTGTGGGCATGAACACAGCGTCCAAAAAGAAAAGGACGTCAGTATGAAAAATGTACTGAGTATGTAAGTCATGAATAATACCGGCACAAAAAGACATAATGAAACATGAGGCGAAGATATAACCTGCTAGCTTTTAAAGGAAAACACATATTATGCATATTAAATATACCAACATCGTTAACCCGCGTCCGGGTAACTATCGCACGCCGCCCACTAGTGGTATCATGTCCGTCCACATAGGCACGGTGTAAACATAAGCCGCCCGCCATAGCGGTGTCATGTCCGGCCAACTAGGCACGGTGTAATCATAAGCCGCCCGCCGTAGCGGTGTCATGTCCGGCCAACTAGGCACGGTGTAGCCTCGTTATCATACACTTATCATAAAGCATGCATAAGAACTCAAAGACAAACTATAACTCAATCGGGGTGACGTAAGGTCGAGAACCCCCGACTCCATTATGGAGTAGCCATGATCATCATGCCTCACCTTGAAGGAACTAGTATTATAAGGTGAGGGTGTCAACAATACATAGCATCAGGGAATCATGTCAAGATCATTAGCATCATAATAGCATCATATCATTATCATGGAACATATCTCATCTCTATCTCGTGTGAAATTCGTTAATACATCTTTATCTTTCATCTTTTGGAATGTAAGAAGGTCATGAAATCAAAGAAACTATATATATATATATATATATATATATATATATATATATATATATATATATATATATAAGAATCATGCCTTTGGAAAAGAAGGGACTAGCCTCACATACCTTCATACCTCTTCAACTCTATCATCTAATTGTGTGCCCCTTAAGCATGCGATTCTACCTTCAAGGGAATTCGTACTAAGATTAGATAATTGAAGACATGCTTAAGCTTAAGCTAGAGCGGGTAAGAGCTAATGAAAATTGGGCAATATCCCCATTGTTTCAACCACTTTGTCCAACTGTAACAATTCCCAACCATCAAGAACAACTCCCACAATATCCTAATCAATAACCTCTTTAAGCTAAGCATTATTCAATTCTCACAATTTCCCTTCAAGGGTATCTATAACCATAATTTTAATACAACATCATATTTATTCCTCATATAATATTTCCTCAACATCATTAGCATCATCTATAACGAGATTATATTCATCTCATACTAAGAATCATGATTCACATTAACTTACTACCCAACATATCATTATTTCCATATTTAAGCTCATATTCCACTTTCTTCCATAATCCAAGTCTTTTAACCACTCAATATTCTCAATAACATGAAATAAACATAAAACTCACCTTAATCACTTAGGAACAAGCATTGAGTCAATATACTCCATTAGAATGAAATCCCCCACTTGAATACCAAAGGAATTCTTACTCTTCACAAACCCAAATAGGCTCCCTAGTACATAAATCTCTTAATCTTTCCTTTTGATCTTGGTCTTTTGGTATAGATTTGTAGTAGAAATAGAGGGAGGGTTTTTTAGAGTTCTAGAGAGATGTAGGGTCTGTTTTTGGGAGAATAATGGAATTAAAATGTGGGATCTTATATTTATAACCAGGGCTAGAAAATTCCAGATCCGCGGGTCGACGGTCGTCGACGTATCGACGGTCCCTCGACATGCCCGTCGAACTGCCGCCTAAGATGCCTGGTTGCGTCAACCCTATCGATGGTGCTAGACGACGACTGGTTAACACGTCGACGGTCGTCCTTTGGGCCATCGACGGCATACCGGTGAGCCGTAAGTTTTTTCCAATCGCTCCGTTTTGCTCCGATTCGATTTGTTTCACTTTTAATTCTCTCGTAATGTCAAGAATGCATATTTATACTCCTGTACACATAGAAGGTTTCAAAACTCTGGTGCGGATTACCGAACCGAAGGTACACACCGCCAATTAATCAAAATCTCCTTGCAACAAAATGGAAGGTGTAATATTCTTCCCCTCTTTAGAACATTCATCCCCAAATATTAAATTCTCGGTGGTTCTACAAAATTTTTGCCAGAGTTTTCCCTGTAATATGGCACTACCATCCTATCGCCACAACCCACAATAACAACGCTTTATGAACATCGCCGATAATAGCATACATGTAAACGAGTAGTAATGATCAACCGTGATGACATTTTACACGGCGACAAAGACAACTAGGTCGTGAAACATTTAACCGTACATATCCGTCTACGAGCCTCTAAACACGATACATATAAGTACAAGTAACTGACTTTGCTGTGTCCAAATATATACACAAAAAGTAGTACCCAAAATAGAAGCTCCGGAACGACTGGAGCGCCTCTCGATGTACAGCTGGGAAAGCTCCTAGGAGTCGAGCCCGTCAACCTGTCTACCTGCGTGGCATGAGACGCAGCCCCCAAGAAAAGGGGTCAGTACGAACAGTGTACCGAGTATGTAAGCCGTAGAAATAATACAATAAAGCATGTAACATGTGAGCACTAACAACATGTGAGACCAAAGATCATATAACGAGATAAAAGGACAATCTGTAGTAAGTGCCTTTCGTGCGGATGTCATGCTTGCTTATACATACTTTTGTTCAAAACATTTCGTATCATATACATGTAAAAATATCAAGTCATGTCGCCGAAATACGTCGGCTTCCCACATGTATCCCGCGTCCGGCATCCCGCGTCCGGATGGAATTACGCCACCGACCTGGTGGCAATGCGTCTATAGCGCAACATGTATCCATTCCCCAAAATTCCCCATTTTCATATACATATCATATACATGTCATATACATATCATATAAGCAAGATGCATGAGAACCCAAAGAAAGTCATGTGTCTATCGGGGTGACGTAAGGTCGGTAGCCCCCGATTACCTTATGGACTAACCACGGTCACTTCGTCTCACCTTGAAGGAACAATCATTATAAGGCGAGACTATCAATGAATAGCAACACCATAAGAAAACATAAAATAAGATTATAAAGTTTCTATGAAAGAAGTAATGGAAACCGATATGCACGTTTATCGAGACTCGGGTGACGAACATAAAAACACGGTCATTATATCCCATTGAGTCATCCACGAAGATTGCAAGACATTTCAATTTCATTTCTAAGGGTTTCGGACGTTCGAACACCATTTTACCTTAAAGCACAAGTTATAGGTTCAATTCTACTGAATGAATAGTGAATAAGTTTAGGTGTCGTTTCCGAGGGGTAGGACTTTTCCGAGGGTCGGATTTTGACCTATACTAACTAGGACATGCCAAATGAAGGAGAGGTAGGCTTCACATACCTTTTACGCTTTGTTCACGTCTCCAAACTCAAGCTCCAAGTTCGCCAAAATCTACAAATTGGTCATGTTTACCAAACATGATTAGTGCCTTTAGAATTGGATTCTTAAAACAACACTTGGCTACCGAAATTTCGGCAAAGACCTCCTCTATAAATACTCCACTCCACCAAGTTCAACTTGGCCCATTTCAATCAACAACAATCCGGGAATTCAACCCGGCCAAACTAACAACACAATATCAACAACAATATAAGCAACATCAACAATCGACTAAAAACGCATTCTAGCGCAAATAGTCTTATTTTCCGAATAATCCAACAACTCCAAATCCAACTTTACACTTATAATCCAATATCAATATGTTCATATTCACATACTAATTTAAGGTCATTCAAACATAAACCAAGAGCATTTCAAGTTATATATCCAATATCCATTAATTCCAACAATTTCCATACAATTCAATACAATTTAATTCACATAATATTCCAACAATACCATCAATATACTACTCACCCAAATCTTCCAATTTATGAAACAACAACAACATTTTTTTTTCCTTCTTTCAAATTCAAGCACAACAATCCAATTTTCATTCCTCCAAACCATTAAATCTTTATTCTAACATCATAAAACCTACCATAACAACAATTTCCATTCTAATTAAAATCAATTCACCACACCCTACCATAGCCTACACTATTCGGCCAACTCCCCCATATGCATACCTTTCATGAATTTCTTTATTTTCCATACACTACAACATAAAATTAACTCAATTCCTTATGCAATACACAACACACACACACACACACACACCCTCACATACACACACACACACACACACACTTCCACAACACATGAATTTCATCCATTTTCATGCACACAACATACTCAAACATCCATAATACCTAAGAAAAGGATTAAACCTTACCTTTTTTCCTTACTTTTTCACTTGGCTTGCAATTGAAGACTTGCCAAGACTTGTGTTTTCCTTGCTCCAAATACACCCTACTATGCTAAGAACCTTCCAAGGAATTGTTTGGCTAGGAGAAACAAGTTGAAACTCTTCTCTTCTCTTTTTTTTTTTTTTCGGTTTCTTCTTTTTTTTCAAAGGGCCGAATGGCCTTAGTCTTTCTCCTCTCTCTTTCTTGCTTTGCTTTCTTGAAAATTCTAGGGAATTAAGATGAATAAATCATCTTTCCACATGTATATATACTTAGTCTCCTTCCAATGATAATGAACCATATTGTCCCTTGTTTGGCTTGAAATTATTTGGCCACATTTGCAAGTGGGGTCCATGGCCAAGTGGCCACTTTCTTGAAATTTCTAGGAAATTTCTTCTATTTCATGAAAACATTTCCCTTGGTTCCAAATTTGCCCCTAGCCTTTCTCCGTATTTTCATGAGTCGTTTGCGAATTTACCTTTTTACCCCTGGCCTTTCTTAATATTCCAACTTTACAATTTTCCATACGCGACTTGTGTCACTTGCCTTGACTCACCCGAGGGTACAAAATACGGGATGTAACATCCTCCCCCCCTTTAGAACATTCGTCCTCGAATGTTGAACTGGCCTTATAGGGGGTTACTACACTTCGGGGAGGTTTCCTTTACGGTTGTCGTACACAATTACCTAACACGTCCGTTCGGATACTTGGTTGACTTATACTTTCTTGTTATCCCATACTTCATAGGACGCCGTCATCTTTTTCGGTCATCTCCCTTGGTTGTTCTCCATATTTGCGTCGTCCTGCGCCCGTCGTCAACTTGTTTCTACGCCCTTTTTGTAGTTGCTCGATGTGCCAACATATCCCAAATTCTTGTTACCCTTTCATTCACAACATTTCCAACCACTATTTAAACTTACCCTGATTCTAGGGCTGTACTATACTTGTTCCCTTTTTACCAGCCCAGTCCAACTCAGTTTACGCAACCTCTATTACGTCTCCAGTCATCCCATATAATCTAATGTCGTCTAGGCTACCCTAACTTCACCTTTGTCTTCTATCTCTATACTTATGAAATTTTTGGGATACTTCCCAGGGGGTCGCCCATCATGGAATTGCTCCCATTCCAAAGACGCTTAACCCCGAAACGTTAACGTATTCCGGTATCTTAAGGCTAATATATTTGCATCCACCCCCCGCACGGCTTTGTCACGTGATCCAGGGCAGATTAGGGCACTAGTCACTTTCGACACGCCTTCGGAACGTACTTTTCTCTTAATTACCATTTTAGCCTTCTCGGCCCTTACTACTCATCTCTTGTCTATGCGTATAACTACCTTTTGTCCAGGATTTCTAGATTTTCATCAACGATATAAAGAATGACACATGACGGTATAGAGTTTAGATCAATCACATATGTACTTTATAAAGGGATGCCGATAGGGTACCTGTAGCTGCGTCCTGGGAGGGCTCAGGATCCTGCTGTCTCGTCAATGCGAATATGCGGTTCTGAGGACCGCCTGTACTAGGTGCTCCTCCTCTGCCTCGACCACGACCGGCTGGGGCCTGGGACGTCTGTCCGGGAGGGCGCACGGTCGACGACGAACCAATGGCGGATCCGGCGGGCTGAGTCTGGTCTCTCCCGGTCCTCCGTGGGCAGTCGCGCATCAAGTGGTCGGGTCTGACCACAGACAAAACAAGCACCTGTGTCAAGGTAGCACTGCCCAGAATGTAGCTTGCCACACCGAGTGCATCGCGGTGGGGGTGGCCCTGTCCTATTTGACTCAGCTCTGTGCTGGGACCCTGATGCTCGGGCACTCTGATCCGGTTCTGGATACCTGGAATGCTGCGGTGCCTGTCCGCCTCTATAGTCACTTCTGGCCCCAAAAGATCTGGCTCTTTTTCTGGAGCCCCTATCCGAATCACGCTCGCCCCTCCGTTGCTGATACTGCTCTTCCAGGTTTTGGGCGTGGGCCTGAATGCGAGCGATAGTCATCCCGTCCTGGAGTGAGGCTGTCAAGCAGTCTTTAGCTAAATGTGGCCCTAGCCCCCTCACGTACTGGTGCACCCGGTCCCCCATATCCGCTACCATAGCTGGGGCGTACCTGGCTAGTGAGTCAAAACGGAGGCTATATTCCCGAGCACTCATATTTCCCTGTCTGAGATTCAAGAACATGTCAGCTCGGGCCCGTCGAACCTCTGGCGGCAAGTAATGTCGCAGAAATGCCTCGGTGAACTCTCGCCAGACCGGGGGAGGCGCATTTGCTCCCCTTGAGGATATCCAATTATTATACCAGTGAACCGCTATATCCCGCAATCTATAGGAGGCCAATTCTACTGACTCGGTCTCCGAAGCATGTATTATCTTCAGCGTCCTCAGCATTTCGTCTAAAAAGCTTTGCGGGTCCTCCTCTGGTTTCGATCCATAGAACTCTGGAGGATTTAGGGAGATAAAATCACGGGCTCTGGCGCTCGCCGCCCTGTCCCCTTGGCCCGCATCCTGCCGCTGAGCTTGTGCGGCGACTAACTGGGTCAGCAACTGGATAGCTTCCGTTACCTGCTGGCCCGCGGCTGCTGGTACTGGCGCTGGAGCTCTACCCCGCCCTGCTGTCGCAGGGGAAGCAGGAGAAGCCTCGTTGTGAGACTCGCCCACTTCTACCTCCGCTGGTGGCTCCCGTTCAACTCTCCTTCCAGCCACCCTCTTGCCCTTCCGGGCTGCTGTAGCTTTCCTCGTCACCGGCATTACTGAAACCATAACGCAGGATTAGAAATCCGATAACATAGCTCTATCGCACGATCTGGGATGCAAAGAAGGTCATATTTCCTAAATGCCCTGCAGCCTCCCGTTTATAAGTGTGGCGCGCTACACACCCATAAACAGGACTCTACTGGACACGGCTCGTAGACAAATCCTAGGACCGACCGCTCTGATACCACTTCTGTCACGACCCAACTAGGGGCCGCGACGAGTACCCGATACTTGTACCGGGCACCCCCTGTCATACGTCTTATTCTTATTACTAAGTGGGCCGTATAAACACTGGCATTTTTTTTTTCCTTATAACATCGCCGATAATAGCATACATGTAAACGAGTAGTAATGATCAACTGTGCTGACATTTTACACGGCGACAAAGACAACTAGGCTGTGAAACATTTAACTGTACATATCTGTCTACGAGCCTCTAAACACGATACATATAAGTACAAGTAACTGACTTTGCTGTGTCCAAATATATACACAAAAAGTAGTACCCAAAATAGAAGCTCCGAACGACCGGAGCGCCTCTCGATGTACAAACCGGGAAAGCTCCTAGGAGTCGAGCCCGTCAACCCGTCTACCGCGTGGCACGAGACGCGCCCCCCAAGAAAAGGGGTCGGTACGAACGAAAGTTGTACCGAGTATGTAAGCCGTAGAAATAATACAATAAAGCATGTAACATGTGAGCACTAACAACATGTGAGACCAAAGATCATATAACGAGATAAAAGGACAATCGTACTGTAAGTGCCTTTCGGCGGATGTCATGCTTGCTTATACATACTTTTGTTCAAAACATTTCGTATCATATACATGTAAAAATATCAAGTCATGTCGCCGAAATACGTCGGCTTCCCACATGTATCCCGCGTCCGGCATCCCGCGTCCGGATGGAATTACGCCACCGACAGGTGGCAATGCGTCTATAGCGCAACATGTATCCATTCCCCAAAATTCCCCATTTTCATATACATATCATATACATGTCATATACATATCATATAAGCAGCATGCATGAGAACCCAAAGAAAGTCATGTGTCTATCGGGGTGACGTAAGGTCGGTAGCCCCCGATTACCTTATGGACTAACCACGGTCACTTCGTCTCACCTTGAAGGAACAATCATTATAAGGCGAGACTATCAATGAATAGCAACACCATAAGAAAACATAAAATAAGATTATAAAGTTTCTATGAAAGAAGTAATGGAAACCGATATGCACGTTTATCGAGACTCGGGTGACGAACATAAAAACACGGTCATTATATCCCATTGAGTCATCCACGAAGATTGCAAGACATTTCAATTTCATTTCTAAGGGTTTCGGACGTTCGAACACCATTTTACCTTAAAGCACAAGTTATAGGTTCAATTCTACTGAATGAATAGTGAATAAGTTTAGGTGTCGTTTCCGAGGGGTAGGACTTTTCCCGAGGGTCGGATTTTGACCTATACTAACTAGGACATGCCAAATGAAGGAGAGGTAGGCTTCACATACCTTTTACGCTTTGTTCACGTCTCCAAACTCAAGCTCCAAGTTCGCCAAAATCTACAAATTGGTCATGTTTACCAAACATGATTAGTGCCTTTAGAATTGGATTCTTAAAACAACACTTGGCTACCGAAATTTCGCAAGACCTCCTCTATAAATACTCCACTCCACCAAGTTCAACTTGGCCCATTTCAATCAACAACAATCCGGGAATTCAACCCGGCCAAACTAACAACACAATATCAACAACAATATAAGCAACATCAACAATCGACTAAAAACGCATTCTAGCGCAAATAGTCTTATTTTCCGAATAATCCAACAACTCCAAATCCAACTTTACACTTATAATCCAATATCAATATGTTCATATTCACATACTAATTTAAGGTCATTCAAACATAAACCAAGAGCATTTCAAGTTATATATCCAATATCCATTAATTCCAACAATTTCCATACAATTCAATACAATTTAATTCACATAATATTCCAACAATACCATCAATATACTACTCACCCAAATCTTCCAATTTATGAAACAACAACAACATTTTTTTCCTTCTTTCAAATTCAAGCACAACAATCCAATTTTCATTCCTCCAAACCATTAAATCTTTATTCTAACATCATAAAACCTACCATAACAACAATTTCCATTCTAATTAAAATCAATTCACCACACCCTACCATAGCCTACACTATTCGGCCAACTCCCCCATATGCATACCTTTCATGAATTTCTTTATTTTCCATACACTACAACATAAAATTAACTCAATTCCTTATGCAATACACAACACACACACACACACACACACCCTCACACACACACACACACACTTCCACAACACATGAATTTCATCCATTTTCATGCACACAACATACTCAAACATCCATAATACCTAAGAAAAGGATTAAACCTTACCTTTTTTCCTTACTTTTTCACTTGGCTTGCAATTGAAGACTTGCCAAGACTTGTGTTTTCCTTGCTCCAAATACACCCTACTATGCTAAGAACCTTCCAAGGAATTGTTTGGCTAGGAGAAACAAGTTGAAACTCTTCTCTTCTCTTTTTTTTTTTTTCGGTTTCTTCTTTTTTTTCAAAGGGCCGAATGGCCTTAGTCTTTCTCCTCTCTCTTTCTTGCTTTGCTTTCTTGAAAATTCTAGGGAATTAAGATGAATAAATCATCTTTCCACATGTATATATACTTAGTCTCCTTCCAATGATAATGAACCATATTGTCCCTTGTTTGGCTTGAAATTATTTGGCCACATTTGCAAGTGGGGTCCATGGCCAAGTGGCCACTTTCTTGAAATTTCTAGGAAATTTCTTCTATTTCATGAAAACATTTCCCTTGGTTCCAAATTTGCCCCTAGCCTTTCTCCGTATTTTCATGAGTCGTTCGCGAATTTACCTTTTTACCCCCGGCCTTTCTTAATATTCCAACTTTACAATTTTTCAAATGGTGACTTTTCTTTCATACGGAGGTTCGTATCGATATAATGGCTCGGTTGAGGATCTTCGTATTACGAGAGCGCTCCTTTCACCTCGTATCTAAGGATGAAACGGTTGGATTATATATGTTTATGTATCTTTGACTATTTGAATTAGCGGGGAACTCATATGATTTCGTTATGATTTGTGGAGCTCGTAGTCATGAGTTCTTCATGTATGTTCGATTTGTTTATGATTTGCGTCTTAAGCGCGGTCCCGTACGGCATGTGGTGGCCATAATGGCCCTTGTGTTTGTATATGTGTATATATGTTCGAGCGTGTATATTCGCCGCCTCTACGACTTTGATATGACACTTTTGTACGCGCGAAACAACACATTTATATCATCGTTTCTTTAATAATGATGAATAAGCCATATTTGAGCTAACAAAATTATGAAAATTTGGTACAAGGCCAAACACATCTGTCCAAATAGGCGCCATGTCTACGAGCCTCTACGGGGTATGTCGTGATCATATAAGTGGTATCGGGATCATCGTCGTGCCTCATAAATATGTCTACAAAAGAATCGTGTCTCGTAGAGTGCTTGTTTATCGGTGTGTTTGGAATATTTTAAGTTGGTTGCGACAAGTTATGGACAAGGCTATTTTTTTCCGATTTTGTTTTAAGGCATAAGTTGCTTATGATTTTATTGGCATGGAATATTAAGGAAAATTTAGGGTCAAAAGTTAATTTTGGGAAACTTAATATTTTACGTTGGAAGCTACACGGTACAGGTAAGCAATGGCGTGTGAAAAAAATGTTTCGGGACATGGGCCACATGTGTTGAATTATATATGAAGATCAAAAAATATAAATAGGAAAAATGTCATCTTCATTTTGAATTGTGTATGTAAGGTAAGACTGGAGAAAAACCATTTTTATTCGGCCATGGTAATACCCGTGTGGCTATGATACGATGTGATATATGTGTGTGTATATATGTTTCTTCTAGTATTCCAACCAATTGTTGGTCCTCATTAATGTGGGTTTGGACTAGTAAGAAATACGGGGCAACCAAAACATCCATCTTTTCATTATATAAAGGGAAATCCTATAAGTTCTTAACATGTTGGGAAGTCAAGTGGAGGAAAGGAGTAAATCCGTTATGTTGGATTAAAGTTTAAAAGACATGTGTTCATTGTAGAAATGGATGAAATTCATGAAAGTATGTGTGTTATGTGTGACCGTGTAATTCGCGATTTATTTAAACGGACCAAAATATGTTTTATTTACACTTTGCTTTAGAAAATTTATGTGGAAGATGCAAAAATCAAAGTTTAATGATTTAAGTGGAAGTGGAAACCGTTTGTGGGCTGATTTAAGAACTAATGTATTCTAAATAGTTTCTTGAATTTATGATATATATGTTGTTAAAGTAGTTTTGTTGGTGAGTTCTAAAGTTTGAAAGAAAGAAATGTCGGACTTAGTTTCCTATTGGAGTTAATAGGGTTTCGGTTGAAGTAGTATATTTCATTGGGTTGTTTGATCGGGAGCGGATTGTTTGAATAAAAATCTTGAATCTTGATTGAATGATCTTGGATTAGTACTTGAGAGAGCGTTGATGTTAGCTTGAAAGTATGTAGTTGAATTGAATGTAATGGAATGTCGTCGAATTATGTAGAAAGGAGTTATTAATCTTGGCGTCCGTTTGAAATTGATTGTTGATATTTGTTAATATAGTTTTGGTGTTGTTGAAGGGTTTGGGAAAATTTTAATTTTCGGGGGTTTTTGAATTTGCGGAAATGCCAAAAATTTTTTTAGATAAAGTGA